>NW_026692912.1:18925000-18990000 GCF_021218885.2 Marmota monax | reverse complement strand
AATTCCAGAAGGAAGAATCTTGGCACCTGAATTCCTGTTTTGTCCCCACAATTAGGCTTCTGGCCATCCAGTCAGAGGCCTTTCTCCTCTTTGAACTCAATCAAGCTCATGGCTACCACAGGGCCTTTGCACCAGCAGCCCCTTCCTCCTGGAATAGAATGCTAGCCTCAAACGTTTGACTCGGCTGGCTTCTCAGCTCAGGACACCTCCTCAGAGAAGCCATCCCTGACTTCACCCAGTCACTCACACATAGCCCTCGATTGTCACAATCGGAAGGGACCTGTCGAAGGGTCTGACCATTGTCCCTGAGAGCAGAACCTATCCGGTTTACCGCATCCTCCAACACAGCTGTGCTGGCACACAGAGGGCAGTCACAAACGAGCGGACCAAAGGAGGACGGGGGCAGCATCTTCAGCCTTTTCCTAGAGCCGTGCTGCGCGCCAGGCCAGGACCCGGCCCATGCCCCGTCACTATTTGCTGAAGGATGGATGACGGCCCCAGGACGTTCCCTTTGACTCTGCCAGATGGGTGGCCTTCGCGCCAAGAACAGTAAAACCCCGGCGCCCACACACCAGGCCTGCAGGTGCGGTGGCCTCTGCTGCCTGCGCGACCTTCTATGATCCTACATCCAACTGCACCTCCCGCAAATGCAGCCAATCAGCGCCCAGCTCCACCCGATCCCCCCCCAAGGCCACACCCTGGCCGGTTCCCCCAGGTCCGCCTTCGCAGGAGTGGGATCAATGGGAAGAGTGAATTAACTGTGGCGAGTGACTAATCAGGAAATAATCAGGTTTTACGTGTCACAAAAATGTCTGGAGATCAGACAGAGTTGGGAAGGCGGTTTGCCGGGAAGACAGAGCAGCAGCGTGGGGGGCGGTTGCAGGCAGGAGCTCTGGGGGGGGTCTGGGGTCCCCTCACCCCTTCAGCCGGTCTGTGGACAGTAGTGGGGCGGTCCTGTGGGGTCGCTGGAGAATAAGACCACGGGTAGAAAACCCATGTCATGAAGACCCCCGCCCCTCCCCTGCTCCTGGGGTCCCCAGGGCTGAGTGCCCCCCCCCCACTTTCCCCAGGCCCTGGGTGTGAGCCAGGCAAGAAGTGTCTTTCCCATTTAACAGACAAGCAAACCGAGGCTGGAGCACCAGCCCCAAGTCCCACAAGAGCAGCAGCCCTGGAGTCCCCAGCCTCTCCGGATCTGCGTGGACACCAGGGCTCACTCCAACAGAGTCCCCATCAAAGTTCTGTGTCACCGTGGGTGTGAGCGAAAGTCAGCCCAAGGCCAAGACGGACAGAGTCCAAGATTGGACCAGGTGTGGGTGGGACCTGAAGTCCCGGGGTCCCAGGGTCAGTGGCCTGGGCAGCACTGGGGAAGTGGTCACAGTGCGCATCAGGGCGACACTGAGACGTCACAACCTGGGGTTCCGGATTCTTGCCACAGCCCGTATAGTTACTGCTGTTGTCATGCCCTTTCTTCAGGTGAGGATTCAGACTCGGAGAAGCCCTGTCACTTGCCCCGCTCACACCGTGGGTGCATAGAAAGTGGCCGAGCAGGTTTCCAACACGGCTCCCTCCTGCAGCACCACGTGACATGCAGGCCTGACTCGGCCCAGGCCAGGAAGAGGCTCTCTGTGTGGCCCTGAGCACGTCAGTTCCCCGGTCTGGAGGTCCAGGTGCACCCCACGACGTCAGCAGTCCTCACATTGAGGGCCAGCCGTCAACGCACCCCAGGCCCTCATGAAGTGTCCTTCACTGTCACCGGTGTCATTCATTTCCTTTTAGTTGGGGCCAGTTCCAGGCTCCCCGTCCAGGAAGGAGGCCAGGAAGGGGACCTGAGGCAGGCGGCAGTGAGTGTCTGAGCAGAGTCCCCAGAGTGGATCCAGGGGAGGGGCCGGAGGTCGCAGTGGAGCCTCCGCCTCCCCGGCCCCCGATGGTCCTGATGCTGGCTTGGGTGCTGTGTGGGTGGGGGAGCCCTGGGTCACAGCTTCTCTACCCAGCAGAGGTCACTTCTCAAATCCTCCCTCCTGCCACTGCAGCCCTGGCCGGGGAGAGTCAGACTCAGGCCCTCACACTGAGGAAAGTCCACCATGGCCAAGGGACAGACTGGGACCTGGGCAGTTCTACTGCAGAGTGGCCGGGAGAGCCCACCGAGCACTGAAGTGTTTGCTGGCTGGGGGTGGCCTTCATCGCTGCCAGCAGCCCCAAAAGGCCCAGTGGGTACCTAAGAGGCAGGTTCAAGTCCTAGCGCCTCAACCCACAAGCTGTGTGGCCTTGGGCACATCCCTTCGCCTCTCTGTTCCTCGTTTTCCTCCTGGTTCAAATGAGAGCAGCGTGGGCCGCTCCTCAGGGCCGTCAGGGGCATTCACTGAGCTGATGGGGGGCAAAGCCCAGGCAGTGGGTCACTCAGACCCATCGTCCAAAAGAGGTGACCAAAGGCTTCACAGTGAAGTAGAGTGCAATGAGTGATCTCAAGGCCCACGCAGCCCCCGAGGGCCGGGCTGGTCTGAGGGCAGACCCGGGGCCTCAGTTGCCAGGCAACGGGGAGGCGGAGAGGGTCATGGGGATCTCTCCAGGAGGGAAGGGTGTGCAGACATGCCAGAGAGAGGGGCAGCCCAGGCAGAGGGGGAGGTGTGTGTTGTGTGTGTCCAGACTGTCCCCCACAGTCTCATGTGACAGCTTGGTCCCCAGTGCAGCAAGGGTCCGAGGTGGGGCTTTGGGGCGGGGGGGAATCCCGAGGCGGCTGCCCCCAGCAGTGGAGGAATCTTTGACAGCAGAGGGGACAGCCCGAGCCGGGACCTTGGGAGGAAGCCGGTCATGGGGTGTGCCCTGGAGGGCCTCCGTCTCCCCAGGTCCTGCTCTCTGTGTCCCAGCTCCCCAGCCCACAGTGCCCCGCCCACCCTCTGCCATGATGCTCTGTCACTCTCAAGCCCAGAGCAGTGGAGTCGGCTGACCACAGACGGAAACCACCAGCCGGAGTGAACCTTTCTTCCCCTAATTTGTTCTTGTCAGGTGTTTTGGTCACAGTGACAAAAAGGTGGCTAACACAGAGGGACCCGGTGTTGCAAAATCAGGAGTGGCCCTCCCAGAGCTGCCCAGCTGGACGCCTCTGGGGGCCTCAACTTCCCACCTAAGCAATGGACTCCCAGATCCCAGGGAGAGGCGGGCCCAATGAGGTGGACCCATGTCACAGCGTAGTGACATCTCCATCTGGGGCAGAGGTAGGGTGATGGGCTCTCAGAGGGCCCCCACTGAGGAGCCACGCGGTGGCAGGGTCACCTTGGGGAGAGTTATTGGGGCCTGGGAAGAAGTGGGGAGATATTATGCACCGAAGGCCACAGCCAAGGACACTAATCTGAGCAGACAAGGAATCAATGGGAATTTCTATTTAGGGAGGAAATCAATAGGAATTTCAAGGTAGGAAAAGGGGGGATTACCTTTAATTGGAGTTCTCATCCAGCCGGGGCTCGGTGGGACCGGGGCTCACAGGGCCTTTGAGAGGCAGCCTGGTCCTGCCTGGGCCCCCCACCAGGTAAGAGACCCCCTCTCCTGAGGAACCTTTGATGTCTGGTGAGCAGGCAAACAGGCCTCTGGAATCAGGATCACAGACACCACTTCTTCTACTCTTAGATGGGGACAGTAGGCCCTTTGCCTTAGAAGCGGATTCTGTTGTATATGACAAGTCAACAGCCGTCCCCAGCTCTTCCCAAGTGCTTTGCCCATGCTTAACAATTTAGTCCACCGTACTCCTACTATCTCTGTCTTAGAGGGGGAAGTTGAGGCGTAGAGAGGTTAAATAACTTGTCCAAGGTCACATAGCTAAGAAACAGAGGAGCTGGAATTTGAGCCCCTGTGCACCTGGTACAGGACCTGGGCTCTCACCACTCAGCCTCACAGTAGGTGTTCAGTCCCCCTAGATGCACCCCAGGTCGTCCATATAGATTCAGGGAAATCCGATGGGTGCAGGGGTCTGGGGGGGGGGCACAGGGGCCCTATCCTGAAGCGGGCAGGGTAGTGCCCTGAGACTGGCTGCCCCCTTTATTGTCCCCCATTCCAAACACACCAACAGACATCACCATTGGGCCATGTCCCCAAAGGAAAAGGACACTCTCAGGAGGTGGCCCAGGACCACCCACATTCCTAAGCCGACCCCTCTGGAGGGGCAGACCCAGTGCCTGGCAAACAAGCTACAGTGAGAAATCATGGGGGACACCCCTCCCCAAGAATGGTGTTCCACCCTCTGCGGGAGCCTTCTGGGGTGAGGGTCACAGGAAGAGACCGCCCCGGGGGTGGGGGCCTTCTGTGTGCCAAGCTGAGGGCCAGGGGCTTTTCAGTGGAAATGAGGCAGCTTCTCCCCAGAATCAGAGCTGGGAGAGCAGGGGGAACAGAGGGCTCCCCGACTCTCCAGAAGGAGAGTTTGGGGGTTTTGAGGGGTACTGGGAATTGAACCCAGGGCTCTCTACCCCTGAGCCACAGCCCCAGTGCTTCTTTATTTCTGATTTTGAGATGGCGTTTTGCTAAGTTGCCCTTGAACTGGATCCTCCTGCATCAGCCTCAGCCTCCCGACTTATGGGGATTGCTGAGACTAGAGGCACGCGCCACCGCACCGGGCTCCCCCTACAGTTCTTTAGGCAAAGTGTAGGTCTGATGAGGTTCAGACTGTGACTTAGAAGACTGAGAGGAAGTTATGGGGGAAGACAATGGAGGGGGACGAGGCTGATGGAGAGGTGTCTGCCCCCCAAACCCCTTCACTTCTGTTAGCTTCATGTCACAGATGAGAAAACTGAGGGCCCAGGGGAAGGGACGTGCCCCAGAGTGCGTGCCACCAGAAGGCGACAGGACTGGAGCCCAGGCCCCTCGGCCACCTGCTCTCAAGCGTCAGGATGTCTGTTGGGAGCTAGAGTTGGTGGCGTGGAGTCGGGGACCTAGGTGCCCCTGGAGACCTGGGCACTAGGCAGGGAAACTGAGGCAGGTTGTCCTCATCAGGACAGAGAGAGCAGATCCCCAGGGCTGCCAGAGTCCCTTCCCGTCTTTCCTCACTCATTCCAGCCCACACCTTCAGGGGGCGCTACAGGGTGGGCAAGGGCCTGAGCTCCAGGAACCTGGCCCCTCCCCGTGGGAGCAGGCCTCCGCCCTCCGTGTGGAGGGTGTAAGGTTTGGGAAAGCAAGACATGGAGTGCCCACCAAGAAAGTCCCTAAGGGACGCTGGCTGAAGGAGGGGACAGGTTCCTGGATGGAAAGACGGACCAGCACGGCTGAGTGGATGGAAGAATGACCTCCCCTGTCCTGTCCGGCCAGCTTTGCTGAGGACCCAGCTTTCAAACCTGACACCCAGAGACAGGCCTTGGGCATGTGCCCCCGTGCCCCAGGGGACACCTCTACCCAGGCGGGGAACACAGCCTGAGAGAATGGCTACCGTCCCCACCCTTTGAAGTGGGCCATGTCCCCTGGTGTCCTTCACTATTCTTTACAGCACAAGCCTGGCCCACGGCCTCTGCTT
The DNA here is from genome assembly GCF_021218885.2 of Marmota monax. NCBI lineage: Eukaryota > Metazoa > Chordata > Mammalia > Rodentia > Sciuridae > Marmota > Marmota monax. Next base: position 18,984,509 of record NW_026692912.1, on the reverse strand, counting down.
CATGGAGACAAAATGAGGTGACTTCAGTGGCAGCTGGGAGCTTTCAGGACGCAAACCCAGGTGACCAGTTCAAGGGAGAAGGCAGACCTGGCTGACGTGACCCCACTGCAGGGGACCCCACTGCAGGGCCCAGGTTCTGGGTTCTGCCCTGGGGATCCAAGCTACCAACATACCACAGGACACTCGCGCTGGGCACCAGGCCCCCGGTGGGCGATCTTCCTCTCGAGCCTAGAACAACCTCCAGGTGGGGTCACGATCCCTGCTCCACAGGTAAGGACGCTGAGGCCAAGGCAGGAAGCCACCCCAGGGCCTGGTTGTAGATCTGCCACCCTCCCCGCCCCGCCTGGATGGGGATGGGTGTCCGGCCCTCTTGCCCTCGGGGCCTCCTTCCTCCCTCCTCCGCCCCCTCACCCAGACTTGCCGGGGTCTGAAGCAGAGATGAGGCCACCCCGTCCCCTCTAGGTCAGCCGGGCTCAGCAGGAGCTGAAGGTTATTGGGAATGGCCAGGCCCCACTCATCTCGTTAAACACAGCAGCCGGTCAGCAGCTTTTACAGGCCCATAAAGCACGGCTCCTGGCCTCTTCCGCACAGCTGCCCAGGCAGTCTGCCGCTGCCCAGGCCAGGACGAGCTTCTTCCTTAACAAAGTAATATCCCAGACTCATAAAATCACCAGAAGTGTCATGGTGGTCTGTGTCCCCAAAGATAATTACAGGTGACACCCCTGCCCTGGAGGTTGGGGGGGGGCAGGTTCCACTCCACTGGGGCCCAGTGGCTCTCCAGACCAGGCGGCTGGTCAGTGAGCACTTTACCCCTGTCGTCTCAAAGCCCGTGAGCGGCCTCTAGAGTAGCCACCACGAGCCCCTTTTACAGATGTGGAAACAGGTTCAGCGAGGTGAGCTGCACTCGGCTGGGGTTCGGGCGGGGGCTCTGCAGGGCCGAGAGCCGAGAGCGGAGCACCTAGGCTCTTCCCAACAGGGCCACTCCCTCCCACCAGAAATAGAAGGGTTCGCCCCCTGCATGCCCCACAGGGGATGTCCTTGGACCTTTTCTTAAACCTACAGCTGCCACCTGACCGGCCAGACATATGCTGTGCCCCCCGACATTAACCCATCCCCCACTGCGCCCACCCCAGGCTTGGCAGGAGAGCGAGAGGGAGAGGAGGCCCGGCCTGAGAGTCCACATGGGTGGCGAGGCCAGGGGGGCCACCCACCTCCCGAGTGCAGGGGTCTTGCTGGGAGACCCCAGCTGACGGGGGCTGCCATCCATGGGGGCAGCGCAGGGGACAAGGCCTGCAGAATCTCAAAAGCCCTTGTACCAGCCAGGTGCAAATCCACACACACACACACAGGTTCAGGTGCACTCCCACGGAGACAGCTGGAATGTTCACGGTCTCCCTTCTCTTCACAGCTTCTCCCCTCATCGGCCATCTTGGTCGCAGGGTCACCTGGGTAGAATCTGACCCCAAAGACCGGAGGGCTATGCAGTTGCTGCCTGCGTCAAATCACAGCTGCATGTGGAACTGAGAGGCCTGGTCAGGTCACCCCAAGTCTCCAGGCTTCTCTGTGGAATGGGGGTGGGTAACAGTCCCTGCCTCGAGGGACCACTGGGAGAATGGGAGACGATGCCCACGACACGCCTAGCGCAGTGCCTGGCCCCTCTGGTCCGATCCCCACCACAGCAGAGGCACGTCAGTGCCCCACTTCGCCCACGTCTGCCTCCAGCCCTCCGTGTGCAGCTTCTCTGCCCAGAGCACCCTCCAGCCTCCCTCCCCAGCCTGCTCCTCAGCCGGGTCTCAGCAGGGACTCCCCTTTCTCCAGGAGACCTTCCTGCTGCCTCCCCGTGGGGCCCAGGACCCTCCCCAGCAGTCCCGCAGCGCTCCTGTCCTGCCCCTTGGCCCAGGGGAGAGTCAGGGACGAGGGACCAAGTCTGGCCCAGCCCTGGGGCCCCAGCGCCAGCTCCTAGCCCAGGACTGGGCACATGTGCGAGCTCAGGAAGTGCCGAGTAGGTGAGCGAGCGAGCAGGTTCCTGGCTGATGTCACTCTTTCTTGGCTCCCTCTGCCTTGGGAACGCCTAATTCAAGCCCTGGCCTGACTGGACCCTGCCCACTGCCGCAGCCTGTCCCCCACCCCAGCCTCTTTTTCCCACCCCAACCCACCACGGAGACCTGTGGGAATCTCCAAGGAGTCACTGGGATGAAGCCGGTCCCCATTCCCAGCCCCAATGCCCCCCATCACCTCTGGACGCCACTAAATCTGCCTCATGGTCACAGGCAGCCTAGAAAACCCTCAGGGCCGTCTGGGATGGAGGCTGCCCCGTGGGTACTTCAAAAAACCAGCTCCACAGGAGGAGGGGACCTCTCCAACAGGGAAATGGGGGACTATTGGCAAAACGGTGCCACTTGCCCTCCTTGCCACAATCAAGACCCTTTGCACCATGACTTGGCAGCTTCTCCCATCAAGAGGTGGCTTCCATTCTCACGCCCTGGCCCTGACAGGCCTCACGACTGGCATTGACCAATAGGAGGGGCAGGAGCAAAACTTCTGGTTCTGAGCCCAGGCCTCCAAAGGACACTCAGCTTCTCTGTCCTCGCCCTGGGGCTCTGCCATCACCCCATGTGAACAGGCAGAGCAGAGTGGAACAAGATGGAGCAGCAGGCAGAAGGTGGCCCAGGGGGAGAGTCGAGATGGCAAGGCACAGCTGGACTAGCACCCCCCCCCCCACTCACAGAGGTCCTGAGGAGGGGAGGTGCCGACTCCCCCCAGGACATGTCTGTGGACCCAGATATCTTTGTGAAAGGGAGGGAAGGCCCAGGTGGTTAGAAGATGGAACCAAGCATGAGTGACACAAACAAGGGAGACTCAGTGCCTCAGGCTAGAGGCAACAGAAATAATCTCTAGGCAACAGAAACATCGTAACATTGGGACTTAGAAGGGCAAAACGCAGAAGGTGGGCTTAGAAGAAAATGAGGTCATGTCTATTCAGGGAGGACCAGGGCAATGAAGGGAGAACTTGAGAAGGGCCCCAGAGGGGGCCTGGCCTGGCCGTTCCCAACCTGTGATCCTTACAGGCACCAGGACTGTCTTTCAGGCAGGCAGGTCTGGGCCCTGGTGCCCGGGTTGAGAACGGAGCCGTCAGGCCATACATGGGGTGCTGCCCAAGAGACCATCACTCACTTCTGACAGAAGGACCATCCCTGTACTGGAGGGTCAGGCAATGATTCCAATCTTTTATTGAAGATGTCCTGTATTGTTTGATAAGAACCACGAGAAAATAGAGAATAAAATGGTTAATAATAGTAGCGAGATCAATGACTCCTCTAACTAAACAAATGGGCAGAGCTGGAAATCCCTGGTCATGCTGGAAGGTGCAGCACTTTAGTCTCCATCAGACAATTGCTGGACGTAAGCCAGTCAACTGGGTGTTGAATAAGGGGAAGGAGAAAAGAGTGGAATCCTGGAAACTCACTGTGGAGAATGGGTGGATGGGTTATGGTAGGATCAGGGCTTGTACAATGGCTTTATCTCCATGAGAATCGCCCAATGTCTGTACATACTTCGGGAACATGTTAGGTGTAAAAACAATCACCTCACCAAAACCAAAGACACTGAAACAAAACTGCACAACAATAATCCATGAACATAGGTGAGAAAAATCTCAACAAGGTGCTAGAAAAATGGATTTAGCAATATATAAAAGGGATTACATGCCCTGGTAAAAAATGAGCTTAGCCCAGGAAGGCAAGGGTGGTTTAATATCCAAAAACTGTTAATGCAACATGCCCTATTGGTAGGATAAAGGACAAAAACATCACGTGGCTATTTCAATAAACACCAAAAAAGTGACAAAATCCATTACACCTTCCATTTTATCAGAATAGAAATGGAAAGAACTTCCTAACCCAATAGAGATACCTATGAAAACCCACAGCTAACCTCACACTTGATGGTAGAAGACTGCGTTCCCTCTGACATCAAGAACAAGACAAGAATATCTACCCTGCCCCACTTCTATTCAACACTGGAATGAAGGTTGAAGCCAGGGCAATTAGAGAAGAAAAAGAAATAACAGTCATCTGGATTGGAAAGGAAGAAGTAAAACAATTTCTATGTGGAAAAATTTTATATAGAAAATCCTAAGGGATCCACATGCACCAAAAAATTTTAAAAAAAGAAAAAACAGTTAATAAATGAGTTCAGCAAGATTATAGAAAATAGGGCTGGAATTGTGGCTCAGCGGTAGAGCGCTTGCCTAGCACCAGCAGGACCTGGGTTCGATCCTCAGCAACACATAAAAATAAAGGCATTGTGTTGTGTCCATCTACACCTAAAAAATAAATATTAAAAAAAAGATTATAGAAAATAAAAACAATGTGGGCTGGGGTTGTGGCTCAGTGTCAGAGCGCTTACCTTGCACGCACGAGGCCCTGAGTTCGAATCACAGCACAACATAAAAATAAATAAGTGAAATAAAGGTATTGTGTCCAACTATAACTAAAAATAAATATTAAAAAATAAAAACAAAAACAATGCTCAATAATCAATTATATTTATATTTAGTGGCAATGAATAAATGAATAAACCAAAACTGAAAGTAAGGAAACAATCCCATTTATGATAGCATCAAAAGGAATAAAATACCTCAAATAAATTTTACATAAGAAGTGTAAAACTTATACTCTGAAAACTGTAAGACATAGTTGAGAGAAATTAAAGAAAACTCACTGGAAAGACAGGATTGGAAGGCAACATCGTTAAGATGGTCACACTCCCCAAAGCAGTCTACATATGCAATGTACTCCCTGTCAAAGTCTCAACTGCATTTTTTGGACAAGAGGAACCTAAAATTCATATGTCAATGCAAGAGAACAAGAATAGCCAAAGCCATCTTGGGAAGGAAAACAAAGTTGGAGGATTGACACTTCATAATTTTGAAATTTATTACAAGTGACAGTAATGGACACCGTGTGGTACCAACATAGGTGTTGGCAAGGGTGAGGAGAGATTGGTGCACTGGCACGCTGCTTACACAAGCGCACAACGGTGCCGTCACTTTGGAAAACAGCCTGGAAGCTCCTCCCATGGTTAAATGCAGGTTACCCTGTGACCTGGCCATTACACTCCCACGTACATAACCAGGAAAACGGAAAACAGGTCCTCGCAAAAACCTAAGTGTTCACGGCAGCGTGACCCGTCATGGCCAGAGTGGGCGATCCCAATGCCCATCAGTGGATGAGTGGTTTTTTAATATGGTGTATCCATACAACAGAGTGATATTTGACAATAAAAAGAAACGAAGCAGGACACGTGCTGCAACTTGAACCAACCTTGAAAACAGTGGGCAAGAGGAGAGCCCAGAGAGGAGGCCACGGGGGAGCAGGCGAGCCATAGGGACAGAAAGCAGACGAGTGGTCGCCAGGGCCTGGGCGTGTCGGAGGGAAATTGGGAACGGCCCTCGAGGGCAGAGTTTGGGGAGTTATGAAAATGTCCTGAAGTTGATTGTGGTGATGGATTCACAAGTCGCAATTTACTGACCATTACATTTTACGTGGGCAAATTGCATGGTATGTGTATGATATGTCCATAAAACACTTATTCAAAATGAAAACAAAAAAAACTGTAGGGGCCCTGCCAGTTGGAAGAGGTTCCCCGACTAAAGGATGTCAGGATGGTGACTCGAGTGACAACCGCTCTTCCTCAGATCCCTGTGGTAGACATCGCACCTGCTCCCTGGGCCTGTACCTTTACCTTTAGACTCCACTACACTCAAAGCTCCTTGTCTTCAAAGTCACCATGAAGTCAGTGAAAAGGCATGCCTCCGGTTTTTTTAACTCCAGAAATCAATAAAAAAGAATCAGACAACCCAATTTTTAGAAAAGTGATTGAAAGATTTGAACAAGTATCTTTGTCCCTTGGGGCCACTATGAAGAAATACCCTAGAGTGGGCGATTCTGCACAACAGAAGTTGCAGTTCTGTGTCCACACCGGGCAGGAGTGGACAAATTCCCTTGGCCCATGTACAAGGGCACTAAGCCTATTCATGAGGCAGAGTCCTCCGTGACCTGGTCACCTCCGGAAGGCCCTACCTCTTAATGCCACCACTCTGGTGGTAGGTTTCAACATAGGAACTGGGGGGACACCAACATTGAAATCCAGGCACTTCACAGGAAAGGAGATCAAATAATGGTGAGCCTGGGAAAGGTCCTCACCTCATCCGCTTCAGTGGTCATCCAGAAAGTTCACCCAAGACCTGGGGGTGACGTTCCACGCTCCCACTAGGGGGCTGATGATAGGAGATCCGGAAGCACCAGGCGAGAGAGAACGTGGAGAACCAGGTCCTTCCCGGAGTGCAGAGCAAGAGAAGGAAGAGGGAGCAGGAGGAGAGACCAGGAGCCCCGCTCCTGCCTGGCACGCACTCCCGAGAGGCCAGCGTTGGTCCCCAGTGTACAGGGCGGCATTGGCGGCAAGAGGCCCGACCGCCCCTTGTCAGTGAGAGAAGGAACCAGTCACCGTGGCTTCATCCAACGGTTTTCCAGAGCCCTCAAAAGGAACAGCCGCAACTCAGCGACTTGGCCAAGGAGGACGTAAGGAGGCGCCCCGTGCGGTGCTGAGCTGAAGTCCGCAATGAGCAAGTGCGGCTCTGGGTGCTGCTGGCCCCAAGGGGAGGGTGGAGGAGGAGGGACCGTGGGGTTCTGGTGAAGTGACGTGGGCCTGTGGAAGGCTTCCTGCCACCCTGCACTTCAACCCACGCCCCTTGCTGCACCGAATGGAAGTTAAATGAAGCAAAAGAGAAGAGGAACTCTTGTCCTGCGGCCACCCGAAGGTGTCCTCCTGGCTTGAGCCCAAGTTCAGAAAGCCCAGAGAAGGCCCAACCCAGCGGTCCTCGGTCAGGACCACGGCACAACCCGCAGCCCCATAGCATGGAGAGAGGTGGGCAGGGAGCAGGGGGGATGGGGCACTGTTTCCAGAACAGAGCGGAGAAGAAGGAACGGCCCAAGTCTTCCTTCCCCGTGTGGAAGGCAGAGGTGGAGAGTCAGGAGGGGCCTCGCTGCCTGTCCTGGGGCCTGTGCCACTGTGTCACTCTTGAAGCAGTGTCCCCTTCCCTGGCTCCCTCCCCCTCCCCACACTTCCTCCCTGGGCACCCCTGCCCCTCTGCTCCTCTCTCCTCTGTGATCCCCAAAGTGAGGTCCCATCACCGTATAATTCCAAATTACTTGTAGCTTTAGTTAATTAAATGTAAAATCATTGGAATAAAATTATACCTTCATTAGAAATTAACTCCCATTTCGGGCCCGGGATAATGACTGGGCTCTCTCCCTCCTTCTTCCAAACCACACACAAAATGGTCAGTTAAACTGAATGGGAAAAAAGTTTAACGGCTGCACGGCAATCAAGCTTATTATTATTTAAGCACAAGCCATTACCATGTGCAATGAGGTATCTGCCGATAAATCATCTTTGAAAGAGTCAGTCCTTGTCCAAGCACAGACAGGCGACTGCAGGGGACACTGCTGTGCCCGCCACTTCCCTGGGCCAGGTGAGGTGCCCAAGCCCAGGAGGGGGCTGAGGACCCTCCTGGTCCTGCCCCTCTTACTGACCCTGAGCCCACTGAGGACCCCCAGCCCAGGACCCCAGCCCAGGCTCAGACCCTCAGGCCAGGAGGGTCTTAAAGGGAGCATGGGTGTCCCCACAGGATCCCCACGTGGCCTCCCATCCAGCCCAGCAAAGGAGGCTACTCTGGTAGGACAGAGACTAGGGACCTAGAGTGGCCCCAAGAATTAGGAAGAGGAGCCAAGAGAGGAGGAAAGGGTGTGCAGGCAGGGAGGGGGTTTAGGATGATCCGAGAGGGAGTGAGGCTGAGAGGAAGAGGAGGGAGAATCTTCCAGAGACTGGGGAGAAGCCGGTGGAGACAAAGAACAGGAAGGAGGAGCAGGAGTGAGGCTCCGAGCAAGGAGCAGAAACCAAAGAACAGAGGGTAGAAAAACCCAGACGGAAGGAAGGCCCAGAGAAATAAGGAGACCGACCAGGAGGCCAGGGTCCCAGAGCCCGCCGCCTGGCTGAGCCACCGTGTCCCAGCATCCCAGGTTATGGGGGGGAGCGAGGTGTTTCCAGTGGGGGGACTTTCAGGGCTACAGGCAGGAAAGTTCTGGACCAACGCGGACAAGTTGGTCACCTCCTCCCTGGCTCCTCGCAGCAGCTGGTGCCGTTGGCTCCGCTTCACAGTGAGAGACTGAGACCTTTCTGCTCTCTCTCTCTCTCTCTCTCTCTCTCTCTCTCTCTCTCTCTCTCGCCTTCACCTAGCGCCCCCCGCCCAGATCCCTGGACCCACCCCCACCCCTCTGCAGTGCTGGGGATCAGAGCCAAGCCCTGGCACGTGCTGGGCAAGTGCTGAACCACAGAGCTGCGTCCCGGCCCCTGAGGGCCCATTGGTCCCTGTCCCTACCCTGTGCCACAGCACCCCCGTACCCTGGGCTGCAGGCTTACCACACACTCACCAGGCCTCAGGGGCGGGTGGGAGGGACACTCATTAACAAGATGCTCTTGGGGACTCTGTTGTAGGCAGCAGCCAGACCTGGGGTTTAAATCCAAGTACCTGCATCGCTTGACCTTGGCAGTCTCCTCGACCCCACCTGCTCCTCTCGTCGTCTGGGCCGGGCGATAGAGGGGCCTGCGTGGAGGACCTCTCATGAGGGTGCGAAGAAACATGGCAGCTAAGTGCCCTGGAAGGAGGCCTCCCCAGGCCAGGGCCGCTGCCCCTTGTCCTCAGCACAGTCACCCCCTCCCCAAGCCCCCAGGGAGACTTTCATCCCTGGACGGAGCAAGAGGGTGAGCAGAGGGGAGTGTTGAGCTGGGGCAAGGTGACAAGGGACCACAGAGAAGGGATGACAGGAGCCCGACTTGAGGACCCCTTTGCCCCTCTAAAATAAAAGCCCTCATTTTGCATCCTACCAGAAACTCAAAATGTGCATCCCTTCATATATGGGATACCTAATAATAAACCTGTGTTGAACAAAAGTATCAATGAATCAATAAATGGATGAACCAGAGGGTCAGCGCTTTCCAGGCAGCACACAGGGCAGGAGCTGTCCCTGCCGTCCCCGCCGTCCCCGCCGGGCGGGCAAGCACAGCCTGCCGTAAACTTGTGCCCAAGTTCCCCGCAGACTCCCTTGAAAGTCACCTCCATCTCTCTCACAGGTCAGGCAGAGATTTAGAGATGGGGGCCACGTGTGCGCCTAGATCTGCTATCTGCTTGTGAATGATGGGGGACACATTCTGGGGACATGTTTACTGTCACCCCGCGCCCCCGGCCCACTCTCCCTGCCGCACCGTCCCCTGATAATTCACGGCCCAGCTCGGGTTGGCAGATGAGTGATATGGCCTTCACGGCGGGGCCCGCTGGTCACTTGTCTCAAGGAGACTGGGAAGGAAACTCAGGCACAATATAAATGGGACCCGTGGCAGCCCCGAACACCTTGGAAAATTCCCCAGCCCGGATGCCGCGCCGTTTTTAAGTAATAAAACCACAGAGAGATTACATGGCTGCCTGACAGCCGCGACGGATGGCCGCCCGCGTGAACTTTTTACCTTCGGGATGGGGACGAGGGGAGAGAAAGCGGGAAGAGCTGCCCAGGAGCCGGCGCTTCCTCACCCGGCCCAGGTGTCCCCAGCCCAGTTACACCAGGGACTCGCCCTCAGCGGGGGACCTCAGGCGTGGCTCCCCACCTGGAGAATGGGGAGACTCCTGGCTGGCTTCAATCCAGGATCCAGAACCAGCCCCAACAAACCATTCTAGGGTCAGAGTGTGATCTTCCTTATATTCATTTATTTATTGTTTGAATCAATGAGAATTTGTGGCCTTGGCACTTGAGCAGTGGGATTCGGCAAGGAGGTGACAGCAAGGTGCGAGGTGGCCTCCAGGAAAGAGCTGAGGGGTGCCTCAGGGGCCGTGTGGCCCTCAGGGCCTCCACTTCCCCGTCTGTAAACTGGAGATGGCAACAGGGTTCCTCCCAAGTGCTGTGCCGAGGACACAGGGAGGCCACGCCTGGGCAGGAAGTCGGCACACCCTAGATGGCACCCTCAGTCCCAAGTCACGCAGACTGGGCCCCAGGAGCCCTCCCTGGAGATCACCACGGTCGTCGCTGAGCATGAAGCCCTGATCCTGCTGGCCCTGAAGCCCAGGCCAACAGGGTGACGGAGCGGGCTTCACGTCCCCCAGGGCACATTTCCCTGGTCCCCGCTGCTGAGCACTGGGCTCTGGTGCTCGCTCTGCGTGGACCAATGACAGCAGCAGGACCCACTGCCCAGGGAGCAGCTGCTGCACACTGGACACTGCACTGACGGTCAGACACCCTGCTGTCTCGGCCCTTGGTCCATGTTCCGACCGGGGCAGCAGCAGAGCTAAGGGGCAGGAGGAGAGGCGCCCCAGGGCGGGCCGAGGCCGCGGCTCCCTCACCCCAGCAGCAGGAGACTTGCTCCCGGGGACGCTCCACTCCTGAAGGAAGGGGGGTGCCGGGGTGGCGGGGGCCCAGAGCCAGGGCCAGCAGGAAGTCCTCCCTCAGAGGTCTGCTCCTCGGTGGCTCTCGGCCTTCCAGGCTGGCTCGGTCTGCTGGCCTTGGTGGGGGACGTCACCTAGGACCTCTTGCCCTAGGCTGGCTGTCATGGGAGGCACCGGCAGGAGGGGACAGACCCCGCGGGAAGCCCTCCCCCGGATGCTGTGAAGGGGCGCCCTCGGAGTCCCAAGACTGCTCTTGTCTCTCAGCCTAAGGTGAGGGACCCCATGTTGGCAGCCTGGGCGCTTGCCCAGCCTCGTTGGCTTCTTTGCGCCCACCCACACCTGAGATGGTCTCATCCAAAGCTCTTCACCTGCCCCTCTGTGCCGTCGGTGTCCACGCACCTGGGTGCAGGGCTGAGGGCCGAGCCAGGCTGGCAGCTGGGGCTCCAGTGGGGACCGCCTGGCAGGGACTGTTCTCCGATAGTGTCCAGCGAGGCTGAGGCTGAGACGGCGGTGAGGACCCCTCCCCCAGGAGGACAAGACCTTGCCATGCTGCCAGCTCAGCCCTCCACAGTGACCCGGGGCTGTCACCCAAGAGCTCTCAGTGCTTTGGGGATTTAAGGTCCCCAGGGCTAACTGAGAAGCTGGTACAGCCCTGCGAGAGGGGACTTGACCAGGTTCTTGGTCTGAAAGTTAGAGAAACAAACAAAATGAAAGATAGGAAAGTCCCTGAGAAAGAGGGGAACGCCCTGCTGTTGGAGGTAGCTCAGGGGGGACCGGCAAGGGCCGGAACCAGGCCTCAGGAACCGCGGGGAGCTGGGCAGCGCTGGCCTCCCCACACACCTTCTCTCTGCCTCTGTCTCCCCCACACTCTCTCGCCCACTCTGTCCCCGACACTCTACTTGTTCACACTCTGTGCACATGTGCCCGGTGTCACCTCATCTCCGGCACCTGAGACTGACAGAGTGTTTGGAGGCCTGAGACCAACCATGTCCCCGGCCTGCCCTGCTCCAACTCTGTGTCCAGGTGCGAGTTCAAGGTTTCCCTGCCAGGTGGCCCAGGCTGTGGCTCCTCCTCGTGCCCCACCCCCGGGCTCACTAGGAAGCCAAGGGCAGGAGGAGTCTGCAGGAGTGGGCTCGGCAACCCTCCACCTCCACCAGCCCCCAGCCCAGCAGGCCTGGGGCCAAGCTGGACCTGACAGGAAGGCCCAGTCTTTCCAAGCCTGGCACCGTGACGCTCGCAGGCTCCTCTCAGTCACAGCAGCCGCAGGGTCCACCCGAGGACCACCCTATAGGCAGCTCAGCCCTGCAGAGTTAAGTGCTAAGTCACGTCCAGCAAAGAGACCAGGCCATTAGATCAGCACCTTCATTACAGAGACTGCCCCCCACCCACCGCCTGTGGATACTCATTGACAGAATGGAAAAGACGCCCGTGACACACAGGTGAGGGAGCCAGGAGCATCACCCAGGGGTGACAGGAGGGTTCCTGTCCTGCCTCTCACTATGATGCAGGTGATTTACTTAACCTATCTGGGTCTCAGTTTACTCATCTGGAGGAATGGGTACAATTCAATGGAGCAATTAGTGAGGAGCCCTGGCAAGTACCAAGTACTCAGTCAGTGTTAGAAGAGAGATGGAAATCAGATCGTGGTGTAATTCGATTCTCCAGATTGGGTCCTGAGAACCATCTCCCCAGCCTTCACCCCAGGCCCACCTGATCCACTGGGCTGGGGGGTGGGGGAGGATTCCCTCCAGGAAAGAGAGAACATTCTGGAGTTGGGAGGACCACCCCTCAGGGCTGGGCAGTCGCCCAGTGGGTGGAGCCTGCCAAGTGAGGGGCCTTGGACCAGAGCTCCGAGAGGCTCCTTGGGCTGAGCAGCCCTGGGAACATCTCCGCATGCTGACCCTGCCCAGGCGCTGGTAAAGGGAGGTCACAGGGTGACAATTGTTCCGGCACCTTCTATCTCCTCCACTTGGAAGTGGGAGCCTTTCCTCCCCAGTCCACGGGAATCTCTCCTCCAGCTCAGGTGCCCTCCAGGAGGGGACACCAGCTCTCCTGGCCAGTGCTTGGCCACCAAACAGGCTTCTCCTGCCCCCACAGAACAGAGGCAAAGGGCTCGCGGGTGGGGGGACAGGTTTGCCCAGTGACGTCAAACAAGGCCATCTCCTTAGTGCCCAGGCCCCAGGCTCTGTGCCCAGCTGCAGCCGGTGCCCCAGGTCCCGGGTTGAGGGCCACCAAGGAAGATGAGCATTAGGGTCACGGCTTGCAGGGGCAAAGGGGAACTCAGCAGGAGACGGAAGCCAGGGCCTGGACACGGCCATCAGCAGCCAGAAGCCCGCTCCCCAAGGGGTGCCATGAGCCCTGTCTCCCAGCCCAACACAGGACACCACTCAGAAGGGCCTGGGAGTGAGGGGATCTGGGGCGGCGGCGGGGACACGGGGACAAGCTGTGAGCACCGTGGGGGTGCAGTCTATTTTAAAGCAGGACTGAGCCCCAGCTCTTGCCTGAGCCCCTCTAATCGGATGGAAAGCTGCAGAATCGGACTGAGAGGTCATTCATGCACTCTCCACCCAGCAGGCAGGGAAAGAGGTGGCTGGGAGGGGCAGAGTGGTGGAGTTATTGGAAAAAATAAACCGCTTCATGTTTATGCCCCTAATGCACAGAGATGCCGCTAAACTGGTTACACTTGGTTTTTTTCTTTATGCTTTTCTGTATTTTCTAATTTTCTTGCAGTGAACACGTATTACTGGGGTAATAGAGAAGTAATGAAAACTTTAAGAGGAGTCAGGTGGAGAATCCCGGGTGCCTGAGGATCACACAGCCACGTGTCCCTGGGCATGGGTTCCTTTGGCCGGGGGCATAGGGATGGCGGGCAGTGAGGGATCAGGGTGCTGGTGGCCCAGCCTCCCCCAGGAAGCTGGGAGAGAGAGGTGCTGCACAGGGCAGTTGGGGTGGCTGCTGGGAAGGCTGCTGGGAGCCCGGGTACCAGCCACAGGAGTGCCGGGCGGAGAGCAGGGCTTCTTGTGCCGAGCTTGGGGTCAAGTCGTGGTGACTCTCTGAGTTGGGGGTTGGTTTGTATCCTGGCCCATCCTTCACCAATTAGGGGAACTGGTCACCCCCTCAGGATGCAGCGAAGGCCAGAGGGGCATCTTCCCCTTTCCCAGAGTCTATTCCTGGTCTTGGGAGACACGGGGTGGGGGCGCTGGGGACACCTGGAGCATTAGCTGGCAGGGTCAGGCCATGTGTCTGGGATCAAAGTCGCTGGTTCCTAAGGAACTGCCCCGTTAGGGTCATGAGAGTGGGGTCCCGGCTCCTCAGAGGTCACGTCAGCCTCAGTGAACAGCTCTTCCCCTCTGGCCCTACAGAGTGGGGACAATGACAGACACCTGCCTGCAGTGCACTCATTAAAGTGGCCCCAATTCTTCTCCTGTCTTTGGGGGGCACACTGTGCCGTGTGAATCTTCATTATCTCCCACTAAAGAGGCAGGAAATTGTTCTCCGCCTCTGACTCCGAGTTTGCCCGGGAAACTTGCTTTGGGGGCAGAACGAGGTCTTGAAGGGAAGGGAGCCGTGTGGGCACGAGGCCCCGAGAGGCCTGGGTGGTTCCACGTGCCGTCTCATGGTGATATGGTTTATAGTGAGGTGTCCCCCAAAAGCTCACGTGGGAGACAATGCAAGAAGGTTCAGAGGAGAAATGGTCGGGCTGTGAGTCTTAACCCAGTCAGTGATTAATCTCCTGATAGGGATTGAGGGTAACTGGAGGCTGGCAGGGTGGGCTGAGCAGGTGGGCATTAGGGGTATAGCCTTGGGGTGTGCATTTTGTATCTGAAGTGGAGTCTCCCTCTGCTTCCTGCTCCTCACTGATATGAGCTGCCTCCTGTGCCACACTCTTCCACCATGATGTCCTACCCCACCTCGAGCCCTGCGGACAGGAACCTGCTGTCCATGAATTGAGACCTCTGAAACCCATGAGCCCCCAAATAAACTTTTCCTCCCCTAAAACTGCTCTGGTCAAATCTTTTAGTTGCAGCAGTGAAAAATCTGACTAAAACACAGGAGAAGAATGTGCTGGGGCCAGGGGCTGATCCCAGGAAAATGAAGACATGGCCCAGCACCCAGCTGAATTCAGACAAGATCAGCTAACTCCCAGACCTGTGAGAATACCTGTTTGCTGTTTTATGCAACTGTTCTGGGTTGCTTGTTATGCAGCAATTTGTGGTAAGCGCTGACTGCTACACTTCCTCAGAGAGTTAATGGAAGATTCACAAAAACCACACCTGCAAAATGCTGACTTCAGGCCTGGTGCATAAAAAGTACTCATTCAATGTTCAGCTGCTTTTATTATTATTATTATTATCATCATTGTCATTATTGTTATCGTCCACTGGAGGGGATGAGGGCCTGGGGGGGCAGAGGTCAGGAGATGCAAGCTCTGCAGAACCCCCACATTCATCAAGTTTGCACACAGACAGCTCCAAGCGACAAATCCCTAAATCCAGGTGGCTGCTTTTATTGCACTTTTGAAATCCATTCCAATTAGAGGGGGAGACCAAAGCTCCCGCTATCCCAGACGGGGTGAGACAGCCGGGCTCTGGCCCCCCAGGCAAAGACTTAAGCATTTTATAATAATCATATTTCTCATGAAGCTTTAGTTTCACTTCCTTCAAATTAAGTCTCAGCAATAAAGCGATCGATCCCCTTTCCCTGGAAAACCGTGCTGAATTCCACCTGGCTCAGCCAGAGCTCTCTGTGACTCTCTGGTGCTTGCCCAGTCTGGACGCTTGTGTTCAGGGGCCCTGACTCCAGCCAGGTGGCCAAGAATGTCGTCCAGGCAAAGTTGGTGAGATACAGGATTTGGCACCTGCTGGGTACCAGGAGAGCCCCGGGAGAGGGGCTCAGCCCCACCCTCAGGTGGATGGAGGGGGAGTGGGAGAGAGCCTGGTCCCTTTCCAGGCTCTGCCGCCCCAGCCTGGCCGCCCAAGGACATTCCTAAGTGAGGCGAGGAAAGTGCAGGATCCCCTGCAGATGGAATTGGGGGCCCCACAGCAGAGAAACGCCGCACCCCTGCAGCCTCGTGAGAGAGCCAGAGGTTGAGGAGGTCAAGAGGGGGCGGGGCACACAGCTCAGGAAAGGGCTGGGGACGGGTGTGGATGCGCGCAGCTCAGTGCAAAACCTCGGGACGGACATAAGCCCTACTTAAATGTCAAGACTTTTAAAAATAAAAAATGAAGCCCCCAAATCCATGATGAACAAATTATAAGAACAGAAGTGCAGACAGGGTGAGCCCGTCAGATTTAAGTCCCTTCCTTACCGGGTACAGGAGGGGTTCCCCCCACCGTAGCCAGAGGTCCTGGATGTGCGCCCCATGGGCAGCTGCGGAGATGGACAGGGTGTGCAGGTGGGCTCGGGGTGTCCAACATAGATCTGGCTTCTTCTTCTTTTTTTAAATATTTTTTAGTTGTCAGTGGACCTTTATTTTATCTATTTATATGCGGTGGTAAGGCTTGAACCCAGCCCACACACGCCAGGCAAGCGCTCTACCGCCGAGCCCCAGCCCCAGCCCCCAATTGTGGGGTGTTATTGCTTTGGCTCAAAATGTGGGAGAGAGTTTTGTGGCTCACAGGCTCAGAGGTTAAGTTGGGGGGTGGGGGAGGACCTGAAGCCCAGCACCAGCCTCAGGGGACACACACACACTGTCATGGGTGAGCTTTTCACTGGGAGTGGCTGAAAAATCCTAATGACCAAATCTGCCTGGATTAAATGTCTTGGCCTCAGGAAGAACGGGGTCTTGCAGTTCAAAATGAAAGTGTTAGGAGACATCAGACAACTGACAAGTATTGGGATGACCTGCCAGGCCCAGCGTGCCCCCTGCACAGCCTCTCATCTAGACCCCACCACAAACACCCCATTTCCCTAGGGGAAGCCTGAGGCCCAGAGAGGTTAAGCCACTGGAAGAAGGTCCCACAGCCCAGACGTAGTGAAGCCAGAGGTCAATGCCAGGGCTATACCCTTAACCCCTTCTCCATACGGCCTCAAGTGACAGCTGTATTGATCTGAGCTTGTGACTGTGAAATTCATCCCTATGTCACCGGCCTGAGCAGGGGAACCAGAGATGGATGATTTTAATAACCTGTGACTGTGGGAGGTGGGCACAGGCCTTGGTGACAAGCTCCCTCATCCCCAAAGCCCAAGCCTGCGGGCATTCACCCCCCAAAGAGAGGGTGAGCACCCAGGAGCGGAGATGAGGAGGCCCAGGAGTGGAGCAGGGAGCTAGAGACCCAGGGCCTCTGCCTCAGAGCCAGGGGCCGTCAGGAGGGAACCAGAACCAACCGACCCCCATCACACCACGCGGGACACTGCCGGGGCACTGGGGAGCACACTGGGCGTCCTGACACCGTGGGGTGAGGAGGAGGGACCAGGAGGCAGGAGGTGGCTGGAGGTAGGAGCCAGGCTGCCCATCCCTGCAGCCTGGCCACCCGGGGCCTGTGGGGGCTCCTCTCTGTCCCCGGGTGCACCCAACGATGGCCCCTTTGGGGTCACAGCAGATCAGTGGCCACACTGCCAGGAGTGGCCAGGCCTCTGCTGTCTGCTCTTATCCATGGGGTCCAGGCGCCAGGCAGTCCCCGGGACAGAAGGGAATCCAGGGTCCCAGTCGCGGCCTTGTCCCCTCTCCATGTCCTTTTTCCTATGGGTCTTGCAGCCAATGAGCGGTCCCCATTGGACAGACCTGTCCACCCTGTGGGGCTCTGCCTGTGCACGCCACCTCCTCTAGCCAGGTGGCCACCAGGAAGCCCCTGAGGGACACAGACCTAGCTGCCCAGACCTGCCCATCACCGCCACCCCAAGCCCTCTGATGCAAACAGGAGGGGAGAGTAGATGGTGGCCTCAGGGTCCCCGGGTAGGGGGAGCCAAAAAGTGGGGGAGGGCCCAGGCAGCCCCCTGTGGCCCCCGCCCAGGAGCACAGCCTCCCCCCAGGCCCACCTGCCCCCCGGGCTGGAACTGAACCCACCCACCAGCCCCCACCACGGGGCTCTCCAGCCCAGGATGTGAGTGCGTTAATTAATGAATTAGCCATTTAATTAACATAATTAGGCCTCATTGTTTTCCTTGCATCTATCGTCAATTTTCGGGCAATTAAAGCAAACACTGGAGGAGGCCAGAGGATCTGGGTCACCACTGTGGCGGGTGGAACCAGCCTGGCCCACCCAGGGACCCAGCACAGCCTGCGGGGAGGGGACAGAGTTGGAGGACCCTCTGCAGACACACGCACACCCATGATCCCGGCCGACAGAGGAGCAGCCCGAGTCCAACCTTGCAGCCTGCCTGTTCATTTACTGAGCTCCTACTATGTACCAGATGCATACAGTTATAGACAAAACAGGCAAAGGAATCCCTGTGTGTGCAAATCTACAGTCAGTCAGTCTGTCCATGAAAAGTTGATCCAAAACATTGTTTCTTACAACGTAAGGATCTGTGAAAGAGCCCCGTGGCGTTCCTTTACAGACCGCCTGCCCGGAAGCATGTTTTACCTAAGTCAACAGGTTGGGCCAGTTGGTCAACACCCTGGGCCCCAAGACTCTGCCCGTCTGACTGCTCTGACCTTGTTCAGATCTAGGGACGCTGGTCTGAGGCCCACCATCTCCCACGTGGACAATGGGCGCAGGGTTCCTGCTGCAGGCTCCGGTCATCTCTGTTCCGTTTCATCCAAGACCCTCAGGCCAGCGTCCAGTCTGCCCAGATTTCTTGTTAGATTTGACTTAGATCTAGTAGGTTCTATTTCTCCTCTCCATCAAGTTCCTGAGACCTGCTCCCACACAGACGCAGGCACACACGTCCACCCTCCCGGGGCCTTGATCAGAACAGCCTCCACTCCTCACTCAAATGTGGACTGGGCAGAGCCCGTGGCCCAGCACTAGAGACCCCCAGAGCTGCGGTATCTGGGGATGATTCCAAGCCCCAAGGGAAGGCAGACTTTTTCTGACTCCCTCCCCTTTCTTCTCTCCCATTCCCAGCCGTGACAATCACGTCCACTGAGCACTGGTTGTGGGTCAGGGGCTTGATGTGGAGCATCTTTCTGGATCTTCACAATAACACGATGAGATAGATATCCTCTTCTGGGTAAGAAAACAGCTCAGAGAGGCAAAGGAACTTGCCTTAGGTCACACAGCAAGGGAAGGAGGAGGCCCAGTGTGGACCATCAGTGTGGTCGGCAGCTGGGCCCAGCCATGCTGGTTAGAAACGTGGGTGCGTCGTAGGCTTGTGGGTCACACCCCTGGAAAGGATCTCAGTGCTGCTCCCTGAGATGAAGGGGATGGCATGGGGGTGGTGAGAGGAACCAGGACATGGCATGGCGCTGTCACAGAGGCCAGTGGGCATTGGAAGTCAGAGTCAAGGGAGAGTCCAGGGGGTCTCGGCCCCAACCCCAGCATGATCACCATGAGCCGGAGACAAGAAGGACTCCTGGGAGGCCACCAAGTCCAGAGAAGGAGCCAGCAAAGAACCTGGGAAAGAGCAGCCACAAGATGGAGGAGAATGGGGAGGGGGCACCCGGGACATCACCAAAGGCTGCGAGGAGCCAGGTGTGGCCAGGCACATCCCGCACAAATGAACTCGGGCCCCACCAAGGACAGCAGAGACGCCTGCTGGGAAGGGCGGTGGCGCCATGAGTGAGGCCAAGGGCACCTCATGCTGCAGAGGACAGAGAAGGCCAGGTAGGACAGGGACCCCACGTGGTGCATTTACCATGGGGGAGGTCCCCCCAGGACCGGGCTGATGGGAGGACCCTGAGAGTGAGACCCCTGGTGTGGATTACGCAGATCATCCCGATTTTCTAATTTATACTTTCAGAATACTGCTCCTCTCCCGCCCCCAGACCACATTGACCCAGCTGCTAATTCTGACTCCTGGGCAGGGGCCAGCAGCTGCCCGGCTCCTTCTCAGCGTCCTGCGGAGTTCTGCCGCTCAGGAGGCAGAAGCACAAACAGACCCAAACCTTCCCAAGCGCCACCCTCTCTCCGTCTCTCGGCATTTTACTCTCTAAACTTTCCTTTTTTATCTAACTGCAAGGTCTCCTATTTTTAATGGCATGTCCCCCCTCAGGGTAGGACGCCTCTGATCGTGCATTTGAAACACAGAGGAAGGTCCACGGCCATGAAAATGACCCATCAGCCACCCCCCAACCCAGACGAGAGCCGAGCCTCAGGCACCCATCAGGAAAGCCATGAAAATAAAACCTAAAGGACAGAAGGAAACGCCGGACGTCCAACACCGGGAATCACGGCTCAAAGCCAAGTGCAAGTTGGTTTCCTGTTTGATGGTTTTCAGGCAGGGGAAGCCCCCCTCATAACTGCAGGGTCTGACCCTCACCCCTGAGAACTCTCTCACTGTGGCATGTGTTGTTGAGGGTGCTGCTGGTTCTAAGTGTCCTCGTTATTGAGCGCGACACATACCGCAGAAAGGCCTTCAGGTCTTCTGTGTTCAGCCCAACGAGTGGGCTGAACGTTTAAAGAGTGACCCACCGTCTGTAAGCCGCATCCAGTTCAGGCCCCTCGCAGCCCCACAGGCCTGTTGGGACACCACCGAGATTTCCATAACTGGAGACTCCAGGGTGCTGGGTCTGGCGCCTGCTTCTCTCCTGTGGGAGATCTGCACACACCACAGGCTGCTGGTGGCTCCAGCTGTGTGTGTGTGTGTGTGTGTGTCTGTGTGTGTGTGTCCGTGTGTGTGTGTCTGTGTGTGTGTGTCTGTGTGTGTCTGTGTGTGTGTCTCTGTGTGTGTGTGTGTCTGTGTGTGTGTGTGCGCGCATGTGGCCGCCCTCCAGGCTGGTCTTCTCCAAACCCACAGGCAGAGCAGCTCGGGGCTGGGGCTGGGGTTGGCACTTCCTGCTGTCCTCGTGTCCCTTCCTACTTCTTTTTAAAGCAAGTCTTCAACAGGGGATGGATTTTGTAGCCAAGGGACATTTGGAAATGTCTGGAGACAGAGAGGTTGTCACCACCGAGGGTGCTGGTGGCTTCTCCTGTTAGAACCAGAGATGCTGCTGAACACCCTTCTGGCCTTGAAGGTGGGCACTTCTCTGAGGACAGAACTGCCATAGAGGACTGCTGCACACTGGGCCCAGTGTCTCAGGGCCTGACCAGCTGGGAAACGGGAAAGGGGCTGCCCAAGGCAGGACAAGACAGCAGGACAAGACCGCAGCGAGGGAATCTGATGCAATCAAGGTTGTAACCAGAAAATGCTCCGGACTCAGCTTCCTGCCCTCCAAACCTGCCCCGTGCACCCCATCCCAGGAACAGAAACTTCTGGAAAAACAGGAAAGGCTCTTGACCTCTGCCCCTCACCCACCTTATCTAATCCACCAAAAAGCTCTGGAGCTTCCAACTCAGAGACCCCTTTGCACCTCAGCTGCTCGGCTGCCGCTGCCCCCTCCCATCCATGCCACCATTCCCAGCTGCTGGGCCACAGCCCAGGCCTCCTTGACGGGGTCCCTGCCTCTACTATGGGGGCTTCCAAGTCCTTCATGCAGAAGCTGCTGGTGGCTCCTGGGAAACCACAAGGGGCCTGCCTTCCCCTGCTGGAGGCTGCTGGGCTCCGCCTTCTGTAGGGTGGAAGGGACCGCTCTGGGGAGCCTCAGCTCAAATCCAGGCCCTTCCCTCCTGAGGCCCTGGGGCAGCAGGAGACTTGCTCTCCATGATGGGGAACACTAATCCACCTCCGTCCTGCTGGCAGCTCTGTCCTGGCCACCCCTGGACCTGGGGCTCCTGGTCTTGTGCTTCCACTGGGCTGGCCCCTGGCAGCAGGTGATGGAGACCCCCGGCCCTGCCCGTAGCTCAGGACACCCAAGTGGGGCGGGTCCCCCGGGCCTCCACCTGCCTCCCACTGCAGAGTGCGCCCAAGGCTCCCAGGGCAGGGCCAGCCCCCGGGCATCCCGAGAGCTCGTTATCCCGTCAGCCCTGAAGCCGCACCTGCTCTCCTGGTCTCCTGTGATCTCAATTAATCCGTCCTGCCCTGATTAATTAGCGGGGTTAATTATGACGGCTGCTGCCGCTGAAGCCTGGGGAGGAAAGCCCAGCCAAATGGCGGAGTGGAGACCCCGCCCGGGTGGGGCAGGCGGGCGCCTCTCTGCCCACTCCCTGGGCTGCCTGCTCTGCCAGGGCCAGGTTAGGAACCTTAGCGAGCCATGGCGCCGGGACTCCCAGTGGCCCGGCCTATCAGGGCAGGCCGATGCCCGCGGACATTGACTGAGACGAGGGCCACCTGCTAGGTCACACCTTAGTCCTGTCCTCGGCCCTGTCATCATGACCACCACTAAAGGACCCTGGGACTCCATCCTGGCAGGGAGCCCTCCGCACACACTTGCCCTCGGACTTATCTGTCTTCCCTTCTTGGCTCCAAGACCACTGTGTCCAGGAGACAGGTCTAGAGGAAGGGTCCCCGGCCAAGTGCAGCGTTGCTGGGGTCGCGCCCATGGTTGGGCTGTTGCAGAGACCCTGTGCCGTCTGTGTGCCACTGTCTCGGGGGCTGTCCATCCAGCACCCTGCCCCCAAAGCCATCGGATAAGGGCTCAGGACACCCAGGCACCTCTGGCCTCTCCCTGCCGCTGGGGCTGAGGACCCTCCCAGCTCCCTGGACCCTGGGCCGCCCGGACGCCCCTTCTCTGAGCTCCGCCCCCTCCTCGCCAGCCCCAAGGCCTGGAGCCAGGAGAAGTCGCCAAGCAAGACTGGGGCTTGGGGCTTGACTTGGCACAGGCCCCCCGTCCAAGCCGGACCCACACCACCCACCCGAGCGCGCCTCCTCGGGGCCCCCATCCATTATCCTGCTCGCCAAACTGCGATCCATTATCGCCGCCTGAGCCTGGCAAAATGTATCATTACCTGCACCCTCGCACTTCCCAGATCAATCCACTTCTTAAATGTAGTAATAGAGAAGAGGATTAGGTACTAGAAAACTCATTATGAAAATGGCGTGCTCAAATTCTTTAAAGGTGATATTTCATAAAATAGACCCGGCCTGCCGCGTGCCTCAATCATTCTTTTTAATAGCTCCGTAGCAGCCAGAAAATAAAGTATTCATGAAGATTGAAGAAGATGATCCCATGAACTTCAATTTAATTGGTGCAAATTAAAACGATCCATCTTTCCGCGCTGTCCGTCTATCTCCAATCAGCCCCACGCTGCACGTCCGGCACCCTGATTACAATTATCTTTTAATAGGAAAACTTGTCAGTTTTTGTGTGATTTACATAAGCTTGAGCAAACTTATGGGCATCAGATAGGGCCTCGGTGTGCGATTCCTCTCCCGGCTCCCTGGCTCTGGGGAAGGCCAGGTGGGGGGCAGGAGAGGCGGGGTGCCGTGGTGGGGAGGGGCGAGGACCGAGCCCCAGCATCCCAGAGATTCTGACACCATCCGAGACCACAGCGGCTGGACACGGGCCCACCCGGGCCTCTTCACAGTGGCCAAGGTCACTATCGAGGCCACAGATGTGTCTTGACCTCCCTCTGTGGCAAGCTCTCTCACCATG
The DNA here is from genome assembly GCF_021218885.2 of Marmota monax. Lineage (NCBI taxonomy): Eukaryota > Metazoa > Chordata > Mammalia > Rodentia > Sciuridae > Marmota > Marmota monax. Next base: position 18,961,503 of record NW_026692912.1, on the reverse strand, counting down.
CCCCGCCCTTCCCGGCCCACAAGCCCCATGTCACTGCATCCCTCCTTGAAGAGCCTGTGGTACAGACACAGAGATGCCAGGGACAAGAAGCAGGAGAGAGAGTTGGCAGCCGTCTGAGTGTAATGAGAGGGACCTGAGCAGGACACAGCTGCCCGGATCCCCAGGCGTGTCTGAAGGGAAGATGTGGGGTTTTGTTGTTGTTGTTGTTGTTGTTGTTGAGTTTTTTGGGGGGCAAAGAGTACTGGGGATTGAACTTAGAGGCACTCAGCCACCGAGCCCCATCCCCAGCCCCATTTTGTATTCTATTTAAAGACAGGGTCTCCCCGAGTTGCTTAGGCCTCGCTGTTGCTGAGGCTGGCTTTGAACCTTTGATCCTCCTGCCTCAGCCTCCCGATTACAGGCATGCGTCACCATGACCAGCAGGTGTGGGTTTTAATTCCACAGAAACCATCCTGTGAGACCCAGCCAAGGGCTGGCTCAACTATCCATTCATTCTTTCAATAACCATTTACTGAGTCGGGTTGGTGGTGCCCACCTGCATCCCAATGACTGCAGAGGCTGAGATGGGAGGACCTCAAACTCAAAGCCAGCCTCAGCAACTTAGTGAGACCTTGTCTCAAAATAAAAAATACAAAGGTCTGGGGATGTGGCCGTCCTGGGTTCCATCACTGATACCCCTCCAAAAAAATATAGACCGAGTTCCTGCCAAGTGTCAGGTGCTAGAGATCAAGAAGAGAACTCAGCTGTGCGAAGGGAACAGGGCAGAAAGTATGTCCTCGATGGTGACAACCTACAAGGGTTGGATCATCTGTCTATTGTTACCCTTTTTAAATTACAAGTGGATTCTTAATTATGCAGGTGATATACAAATACATTCTCACTTTAAAAAAATGTGTATATGTATATATTTTGCAGTAGAATTACAGAGGTCCAGGCCACCGCCACCCTACAGTGTCCCCTGGCCAGAGGTAACACTGTGCAGTCTGCCGTGTCCCTCCAGATATTCCTGTGCCTTCATATACATCTGTGGAAATACAGAGATGGCTTTGTTGAGTTTTTGGTTTTGCCTCCTGGTCCCAGGGACTGAACCCAGGGATGCCCTATGGCTGAGCCACCCCAGCCCTTTCTATCTCACTCTGAGGCGGGGTTCCGCCCAGCTGCCACCAGGCCACGCTGCTTTCTTATTCTCTGAATGGCCTCGCACTGTCCCTATTTCTCTGAAGCTTGCTGGGCCATTTCTGTTCTGTGATCTGTGCCCCGACCAGGAGAGGCGGCCCTGGGCGTGACAGGTAGTGAGGGCCCCGTCCTGAGCTTGGCACCATCTGGGCAGCAGCGGAGCAGCACACGGTGGGCAGAGGTGGGTGGCTCTGCGGTCAACCCTGGCTCTGCCACCTCAGGGGACGCCCCCGGCCTGCCTGTGGGGCTGCTGGGAGAAGGTGGGGAGGGCTCCGCACGCTGGGGGCTTGGCACTTGGCTCATGGGAGGGCCACTGTACCCGCCCTGGCACCTGGGTCTGGGCCCAAGTGCCCCCCACAGAACCTTCTCGTGGCCCCAGACCCCACCCTTAGCCCTGCTCCCTGGGGACAGAGTGATTCCCCCTGCAAGAGACCCTGCCACTCCCCCTTCCGCCTGTCCCCTAGAACTAGGCACAGCCTCAGGGCAGCAGTGAGCACAGAGTGAAGGACAGTCAATACTGGGTTTGCCCAAGGAGCCAGATATGTCCACACGTGAAAGGTAAAACCATTACCGTGTGGGGCCGGGAAATCCCACTCACCAGGAATCCTCTCATTAAGAAACAGGAACAGGGGCTGCGGCGGGGGCTGGCATGCGTGAGGTCGCCATCCTCAGCCCCACATAATAATAGATAAAATAAAGGTATCGCGTCCATCTACAACTAAAAAAAGTTGTTTTTTTTTTTTAAAAAAAACAATGATTATTTATCAAGTGTGTTTGCAAAACAGACCCACTAGGTCTCCCTCACACCCCAGTGCTCAGAATCCCTACGAAGCCCGTGAGACAGGCTCTGCTGTTGTCACATCACCATGAACACGTGAGCTCCGGAAGTCCCCTTGACTGTCCTACACTTGAGGGGAGACAAGCATGAGTGTCACTAGTCAGGACTGGAGAGGTGTTGCTGCCGTGACAAAACCACCCCTGGAGGTCGGGGCTCTTCATGTGAGGAAGCACAAGACGAGGCACTAGCCTTCTTTTGTCCTGGGCTGTGCTAGGTGGGACAGGTGGACCCAAAGGTCACCAAAACATGAAAGGAAAGTGATGGAGAATGCTATCAGGTCCTCACTGCCTCAGACCAGCAGTGGTGTCACTCTGCTCCCAGTTCATTGGCCAGAGCTTGTCACATGGTCCCAGCCTCACTGTAAGGGAAGCTGGAAAATGTGGGGGATCACATGGGGATTTGGTGAGCTCGAATAGCCTGACACTCTGCATTTATAAGATGAGGTCACCCAGGCACAGAAAGGTTGAGTAATTTGCCCAAAGTTGCCCAGCCAATACGGGTTAGAGCCTTACAGGTAAACTGAAGGCTCGCTGTGCATTCACACCTGCTGACACACGTGGCCAGGCACACCCGAGCACACATTCGCCCCTTGAGCTGCCCTTCTCCTTGCTGGGGGAAGGGTCTTACTGCACCCCAGGGCTCTGATTGATCGAGGGTGTGAAAAACTCAACCAGAGAGTCAGAGGGGGGGGGCCCTACTCTGTTCCCCACCCCCTGCATCCTGGGGACACCAGAGAGCCCATGTCACAGCTTGGGTAGGGCCCCAGGTGCCACCCACCCTGCACTAGCACTGAGCCCAGACATTCCAGAATCCCCTGTCTGCCCCATGACGGGTAAGAATTGGCTTCAGAACCTGTGGCTGTCAGAGAAGCAGGATCCTGGAGCAAGCTTGTCCAAAACACGAACATTATAACAAATACACACAGTGAGCCCAAATATTCACACACCCACCCACAAGTGCACACAGGACATAGACACAGGGAGGCGGGTTTGTAACTAGAAATCTGGGTCTATTCACAGAAATGGCTGGGTGACATGCTTGCTTACGTGCCTGGGATTGGAACTGACATAGAAATTGGCACCAATGGCGATTTCCTAGTGTTAACCAATGCGCCCTGGTGATGGAGGGAGCTGGCGGCTGAGGAGGCTGGGTGGAGGGGGACAAGAGCTCTGCTGACCTTCTCAACTCTTCTAAGAAGTTGGTTTTTTTAATAGTGATGTGAAACTGTGCTCCAAACAGGAGTCAGGTGTCCCCAGCTCTCAAGTCAGTGCTTGTAAAAATCTGTCAGTGACCTTGGGTCAGCTCCTGATCTTCCCTGAAGCTCAGGGCCCTGGTGCCATGAGAAATTCAGTGGTGAATCCCCAAAGCCCCCCACCCTCTGACTCACTCTGAATTCAGAAACGCAGAAGTATTCAGGACAGACACATGTACACCACACCCCGCTACCCTCCACCCGACACCCCGACTCACAGACACACCCAGGTGACCTCTGATGTGCGTGGATCAGCTCCGCTTGGGAACATCAACGGTCCCCGTCGGTCACTGGGGTCTTCACGTGCAAAGCCCCCAGCAGCTTCCTCTTGAAGGACTCCCCTCGGCATCGCCAGCCCCCACTTGCCAAGGACGCTCCGTCTACAGGAGGGCACCTCAAGCCAACAGGGCCACAGAGTGTCGCTGTTGGAGACTGGAACTGCGCAGCTGGGTGGCTCCGTGGCCCTCGCTGCTTGGTCCTTGCCTGGCCAAAGGGGACCCCAGAGAAGAGCTCCTTTCCCTGTTCATGCCCAGGCTCGTTCACTGTCCCTTAAAGCAAAACCCATGTCCGTTTGGGACCAGACCAAGGCCTTCGTGAGGCCCAGCATTGGGCTGGGGCTACAGTTTAGGCCCCCCTTTTGCTCAGGGAACCTCGTTTCAGGAACGTCACTGTCCTGCTCTGTCCCTGGTCAGATGTCCCTGGTCCATTCTGAAATGTCTCCTCTGAGGCGCTCGGGCACACAGGGCACCTTTCTGAGCTCTTCACGGTGTGACTCACTGTCCCTCCCCACGACGGGGAAGGTCATTTTCTTCCCCCTCCATGTTACCCTGAGGAGACCCTGAAGGATGACGTGGCTTGTCCAAGGACACATCCTAAGTGGAGGGGAAGGGGACAAATGGAGGCCACCCCGGAGCCTGGGCTCTTTTCTACTGTGCTTTGCCATCCCCTCTCCCACCTGTCCTACAGCGCAGGGACCAGGAAGCCACGTTCTCCACCCTCCCCTGGGCTGAGGACGCAGTGGTCCCAGGGAGAAGGACGTCATTCTCCAGGACCTTCCACAAGAGCAACTGTGACAGAGCCTTGTCACGCCCACGCGCTCACAACCAAGAACGGCTTTGCCCACCAGAGCTTCAGGGCCCAGACACACACACAACTATCTCTCTCTCTCTCTCTCTCTCTCTCTCTCTCTCTCTCTCTCTCTCTCTCTCTCTCGATCTCTCTCTCCCTCCCTCCCTCCCCCCCTCTGTCTGGGCTGAGGGGAAGGGGGAGCCCTCTGGATCTGGGCCCCAGGTGGGGAAGGGGCTGCTGTGGCAGCTGGCGCCTGCCTGTCCCCTGCCCTGTGCGGGCTGCTGCCTCTCGGGGGACTCTGATACTGGAGGAACCCTGCAGCGGGCAGCTCACAGCTGCCCCCCACCCCGGGACGGCAACAGGGGGAGCAAAGGGAAGAGGCCAGGTGCACCCCAAGAGCCCTGGAAGTCGTCAGGCCTGGCTGGGAAGGACCAGGGCGGGGCTCGGGGATGAGGAGCACATGAGGACCTTGGGCTCCAGGTCCCCAGACCCTGCGTCTGCAGGAGGGGCCACAGCGCCAGGTTGGAGGGTGCACCCGCTCCGCCCTATGTGCTTAAAGACCCTGCAGGAGCCTCACGCGCGGGTGTCCCATTAGACCTGCTGCCCTGCCCAGGTCTGCCCCCACATGTCCTCTGGGCCACCAGCTCCAAAACTAGGTGGGACTGGAGCAGCCCCAACTAAGCAGGTGGCGCCTGCTGGGGAGGAGCTGGTTCCTGTGCCCGGGGGGAGGCTGGAGCGTATTCTGGACTAAGGGGGGCAGGGGAGAAAGCTGGGCCAGGGGGGACGTTCGTCATTCTGAGATGCTCTCAGGTGACATAGGATCGAATACTCTGTCGGGGGCCTCAAGAGCCATTGGGACAGCTCTCGGAAGCTTGAACAAAGTGACGGCTTAACTGGGGAGGCCTGGACTGGGGCAGCTGGCAGGTGAGGGTACAAAGGCTCAGAGGGGAGCGTGGCTACCGTGGACCCCAGGGTGACCAAGACCCACAGCTGCCCACAGGCCTGAGAAGCGCCCAGATGGCACATTCAGTGCGGCAACAGGAACGAGGGCCCCAGAGGGTGAGCTTGGTCAGCAGAGGCCCAGGCGCCTGCTCGGCTCACTGACAGGTGGACTGGTCACCCAAGTGGGCAGCAAGATCGGCCTGTGGCCAGCAGGTCCAGGGTGCCCGTGCTCTGGCTGCGTGGCAGCCCATGGAGTTACAGAAGAACAGGAGGGGAGAGGCCTGAGGCCGCCACCCCCCGGCCTCTGTCCAGCTTCCAGGCCCAGGACCTGCAGGGAAGGCTGGGGCCCGAGGGAAAGGGGCCAGCCACCCCACGGTGGTGTCTACTGTGTTGATTCCACAGTCCTCCCCCAGGGGACCTGGGGCCATTTGTTCAGGTAACTCACTGCAAGGTCCCCAGGCATGAGGGGCATCCTTGGGGCTGTCGACCCAGGAACACAAAGATCCCAGGGTGTCCCTGTTACAGCAGAGCACGGTCAGGCCATGAAGGCCATCCTGGCCTAGGTCAGTTCACGAGGTCCCCGGGCTCACAGGCTACCCCAGGGTCAATTTGTCCGTCCTCCATTGCACCGTTGGAAGGGACAGAGGTAGCCTTGGGAGACTCTCTCCTTGACCCCTTACTCGGAACAATAAGACCTCAGGAAAGACGGAACTTCTAGAACTCCCCTGCCCCTCCCCTGGCCAAGATTAAAGGCAAAAGAATCATATATTTTTAGGAAGATATCTCCAAATTCCTGTCTAATTCACTGATGTGGGCATGGGCAAGTGACACCAAGAATGAGGGTCGTGTGTCTGGTAGTCTGGCTGCAGGGTGACACTGGGTGGCAGCAGGGACAGGATAACCAGGCCAGCAGCAGCAGCCAGCCCTGTCCTCCAGCCTCTCATGGTTGGGCAGTGGGTCCTGGACGGAGCAGACAGAGTGGGGTCCTGGGCTCCCTCATGGACTCCAATCCAGCCACTGTCACTGACAAAGTTCAGCCCAGCCAGCAAGAGGCCATTCCAGGTGTCCGGCACAGCACCGTCCTTGATGTGGTGGACTGATGGCACTGTCCCCGGGACGGAGGGAGCCTGGGGTTCCCAGGACGGCTCAGGTGGGCCAGCTGAGGTGCCGCTGCTGGGGACGCAGGAAGGATGTCTGATCCTGGGATGTGCTGAGCACCCTGAGCCAATGGCACTGCTTGGTGCGGTGTCCCCAACAGTTAGAATACCTGGGTATGGGAACCGAGGGGCGTAGGGGGACTGGCCAGGTTGTCATCACTCCCGGGAACCCACCTGGCCTTCCCCTCCCCAGCTTTGGGCTCTGTGGCTCTTGAAGTCTGGGCACATCAATCAATTGTCTTGACCCTGGATGTCAAAACTTCCCACAGGGACGCCCACACCTTGGGCAAGGAGGCTCGGCTCAGGGAGGCAGTGCTAGGACCATCAGGAAGTACTTCTACAGATCTGCCTCAACTTCCTCATGCTGCAGGTGAAGCCTGTTTTCATTTTTAGGGGAGAGAAAGAAAAGGCTCAGGAGGCGTACTTCTCAGTTGCCCCCTGGGAGCACCCTGGACACCTGTCATGGCAGCGCCCTCCTCTGAGAGAAGCCAGGGGACCTCACAGCCACGTCTCCTCTCCCCCAACCTAGGGACGCCGCCCTGTCCCCTGCTTTCATTTTATTATCAGCGAAAGATTTCCCCAGCACTGCCAAGAACGGATATTCAGAAATAAGTATGTAAATCCTTTGTAAATGTATGCTAATTACTTATTTTTAATTATAATGTAAATAAGTAATTACTGAATAATTTTAAAGTATTTACATGGGGGTGTGTGATTCAGACACTAACTTGTTATAAGATATAAAAACTATAAATTATACAGTAATTATGGCCCAATTTACATGCTAAGGCCAAACACAATTACGCAGCAAGAAAAATATAAACAATCAGGTGACTCCGTGGTAGTCCCAGTGGGAACCAGCTGCTTCCGCCGTCCACAGGCTGACACCCACCCGGCCCAGAGGAGAGGGTGCAGGAAGCTGAGACCCTCTAAGCAAGGCCATTCATCACCAAAGGAGAAAAAGAGGTGTCATCAAAGCCATTGAGCCTTGCCCGGTGGGTTGTGCGGTGCACAGTGGCCCCCAGGCCCCTGCCTGCCTCACCCACAGCAAACCACCCCCCAGGGCGGCCGAGCCCCCAGACCCTTCCTTCCAGGCCTCCTGCTCTGGGGCCCCCACCTTTCCGGCCTCCCAGCGCCTGTCCCTGTCCCCTCTGTCCTGGCCCACATCACTCCTCCACCCTACGAGGCCCCTCCTGGGCCTCCCATCCCAAAGCCTGCCTCCCCCATCACCTGGGAGCCCAGGTCTGCCTGCTCCACCTCGGGTGGCCGTGGGCCTGAGCACGTGCTGCTGGCGAGCCCTGGGCCCAGCTTGGCTCAGATGCCTTCGGGGTGCTCCTGGAGTTACCTAGGGGGCCCTGCTGACCAGGCTCAGGCCAGTGATTCTACCAGAGAGGTCATCACAGCCATCCCCCTGCCTCTGAAGCAGCTGGCTGACCTCTCGGTCATGCAGTGAGGCCTTTCTTCTCTAATAACCATGAGCAAAATATCCTTGCTATACAGCTATTATGACTTGACAGGGCCAGTGAAGGGCCTCTCACCGGCTCTCCCATGGAGGCAGGTACAGAGAGGGTCAGTCTTTTTTCAAAAGTCACACAGCCCACCCGCGCGGACATAAATCCAGTTTCTCTGACTCTAGGGTGTCACTTCTAACCCCCCAGTTCATGTCTCTTGTACCCCAAGTGAAAAAGGCCTCGGCCGGCGGTGGCCGACTCAGCGTGGTGTGGTTGGGGCCAAAGCCAGCACCTGGCACGGGCAGGCCTTGGCATGGCCAGAGCCACAGCCATGGAAACTGCCACCAGCGCTAGAGCCCTCCCGCCACAACTTCACAGCCCGGGAGCCCCCCCACATCCCTTGGGGGACATTTTGTTTCCGGCCGTTGCCGGGTGCTATTCATTTTATGACACTTTGCCGTCACTCTCGTGGGGGCCTAAGAGTGTGGTCAGTTCCGTCTCAGACTCTCCGCCAGCCAGCGCGGCGCTGAGCGGTCACACGGTGAAGTGTTTGGCTAATAAAATGCACAACGCAGAGATGGGAAGATCAATGCCTTTGTTAATAACCCTTGGCCATCCTTCATGCAGCCCGCCGGAGCCGGCGCCAGAGGGACCACAAGGGATGTCTGCCCCAGGGGCTGGGCGCCAGCTGGCCCTGGAACCCGTGCCCTCTGCCTTCCCAGAGCCAAGCCAGAGAGCCCGGAGCAGATGCTCCCCAGAGCTTTGGCTCCTCCTGGTGCTGGGGTTGGAGGCAGAGGGCTGGGAGTCAGGTTATCCTGGTTCTTGAGCAGTTGCTGTACCACTCAGACCCTCAGTATCCTCATCCATAAAATGAGGATGATCGTCACCCATTCCTTTGAGGGCTTTGGGGAGGGTGCAGGGAGCCCGAGAGCATGTGTGACCCATGTGGCCCAATGCTCAAGGCAGATACAAGGTGGACTACTGCTCCCCTGCCCAGGTTACAGCCCCTGTGCCCTAAAATGAGGCACGTGGTCCGAGACCCTGGCTCCAGTTCTATCCGGCCCTCAGAGGACTCTGTCCTTGTCCGTCTTATTCCAGGCCAAGCCTGCTCCTGTTTCCACGCTCTGCAACGTCCTGCCTGGCACAGCAGGTCCCCATCAGGCCCTCTCTCAAAAGCCTCAGGCCACCGGGCGCAGTGGTGAACCCCTGTAATCCCAGCAGCTCAGGAGGCTGAGGCAGGAGGATGGCAAGTTCAAAGCCAGCCTCAGCAAAATGTGAGGTGCTCAGCAACTCAGTGAGACCCTGTCTCTAAATAAAATACAAAAAAGGGCTGGGATGGGTCCCAGTGGTCGAGTGCCCCTGAGTTCAATCCCTGTACATCCCCAAAAAACAAGCCTCAGGCAGTGCCCCCACCACCCCCGCCCAGGCCAAGGCTGCCCACTGCTCAGCTTCCGGCATCCTCGGGGCTCCGCCCACCTCCCTCCAGCCCTGACTGGTGCCACCTTCTCCTGCTGAACTTTGTCCCTACCAGTTCCTCCTCTGGGCACCCCCACCCTGGGCCCCCGCAGCCCATCTCCGAGGGTCGAAGCTCACACAAACCACGAGCCACTGCCTCCAGGAAAAGCCCCCCCTCCCGGTTCATCCTGGTTCCCCTGAACTCCATGACCCTGTCCCTCTCCTGTCTTCTGCCACCCCTCAGGCCATCAGACTCCAGCCGTCAGAGGTCTTGTTCTTTGATGGGCCCTTGGCTCCCGGCCATGCCACAGGGGTCACCCTCTGTGTCTGCCGAGGGACAACTGCACATGGAGCTGGGCCGGGTGACCAACCTATGAGGTCACTGTGCCCATTTCACAGAGGAAGACACTGAGCCCCAGGGAGGGGACGGCCCGGGCCTGGGGGACAGTGAGCGGCAGAGTCCTGGGGCAGTGTGTGCCCGCTGTGGGCTCCGAGCCACTCCAGCTGGAACGTGGCAGGTGGCAGAGGCCTCTGTCCTTCTCAATCTCCCCGCCCCATTGCGGGGCCTGGGACACAAGACTTCACCTCCGGGCCCCCGTTTCTCCTGTCCACATGGGAAGAACAGGCCCTCCTCCCTGGGGGGTGACAGGACGGAAGGAGAGAGCCTCATGCAGCCAGCGGCCTCTTCTGTGGCCCCGGGGGACGCTGGACACGTGGGCACAGGGAGGGAGGCTCAGCTGTCCAGGCTCCATCACTGGCTGCCAGTGGGAGGCCCTTGAACTCCCAGGCCTCAGCTGCCCACTCTGTAGAAGGGACCCACGGTCACTGGCCTTCCCCAGGAGGATTAATGAAGTAGTTCTTACACGTCTCAGGACAGGCCCAGCACCCAGGGGGACTGGAGGCCTCCAGAGCCGGGCAGCTTGAAGGGCAGGACTGGGAGCTTCAGAGGAGGCTGGGTTCCTGGGGGGCGGCATCCAGGCCTGAGCCAGCCCCACCCCCTTGAGTGCCCCCCAAGACCAGCGGAGGAGGTGGGGACCCACGAGAGGGGAAGTGGAGGTTCGCCTCCCGCCCCAGCAGCCAGCCTGTCCCCTCCACGGCCCCAGGGCCCCTCCTCCCTCGCCTTCCCTCCCCCCCCACCCAGGAGCGCAAACAGCCTAATCCCCAGCCTCCAGCACACCCGGGCCTGACGCACGGCTTGGCAAATATTGGACTTTATTAATTTAATTTAATTAAACTTTATTAACCTTTATTAAAAATAAACCCTCATTAAAATTCTCATTCCCGTCTCTGGCAAAGGTGGGGGTGGGGCGCGCTCCTCTCCAGGCTGGTTAAATGTCACCCAAAGAGAGGCAGTGGCCTCCGGGGCCAGAGTCAGGGGCACAGGGCAGAGATGGAGATGGGGGCAGGGGCGCGAGGGGCTGCGGGTGTCGGTGGTTGAAATCCAGGCCCTGGGGAGCCCGAGGCATCCATCACCCCAGAGGGGCGGTGAGGCAGCCCCACGGTGCTGCTCGGCAGTCAGTCCCCAAGCACATTCAGGAGAGGGAAACCTCAGTTTAGGGCACGTGTGGCTTCTCCAGGGCCGAGGGACGGAGCTTGCACCGATTAGGAAATGTGGAAAACCTAGAAAAGAACCAGGAACATAAGATTCTCCATGAAACAAATAGACTCTCCTTGCAGCTGGGGTGACCAGACTCATCCACCAACCTGGGACATTTTAAAGGGTGACCATGCTACCTTTCTTTCCCCTCAGTGCTGGGGACGGACCCCAGGGCCTTGTGCATGCCGGGCAAGTGTCTGCCACTGAGCCACAGCCCAGGCCCGTAGGAGCCGCTTCCAAGTATCCTGCGCTCCCCAGGTGCAGCTCCTGAGCTCCGTGTGAAGGACTTCACTCAATCCCCAGGACCCCGGGGCAGGGGTGTAAGCAATACTGTGCCCATTTTACAGAGAAGGAAACTGAGGCTCTGGAGGTGAGGAACCAGGACAGGAATCTAGCGCCCTTGCTCTGGCCCACCCCGCAAGCCTGTCTTGTGGCAGCTGAGGAAAATGGGGTTCATACCCGGGCCGGGCAGGTTCCAGAGGGGCAGTGGGAAGGGTCAGCAGCCAGCCCCAGAGAATCAGAAGAGCTGTGCTCTCCGTTGTTTGGTCCCAGTGGGCATGGGGGGCTGGGGGGGACGGAGGGAGCCCTGGACAGCCAGGCAGAGCTGGGCGGCTCTAATCCACTGTAGGCCCCGGGGAGGGGGCTCCTGCCAGCTTCAGAGCCCCGCTCTAGACAGCATCCAAGCGTCCTCGTGAGGACAGCCCCACAAAAGACAAAGAGTGGGCCACTCTGGTTCAGATGTCCCCAAGAAACGCCTGTCAGTGGTTCATGAGCTCAAAAAATAAATAAACTGAACCACAGCAGGCGCAGCAGCCCTGGGCTGGGGGTCCTGGGTGCGAATTCTGGTACCTCTCAGTAGCGTGGAGCAAGGGGCACAGAACAACGACGACGAGAACCAGCAGACAGGGCAGCAGGGCACAGCCAGCGCCGCGAGACGAGAGAAGAGGACAACGGGAAAGACGAGGCCTCGCGAGGCTGAGGCTGAGGCTGGAGGACGAGAGGCAGGGCCCAGGGGAGGGCCCAGGCGGCTGGAGGGGAGCCAGAGAGGGCCCAGGAGGCCCAGCCACAGCAGGCCAGGCCTCGGGGAGGGGATCAACTGCGCCTCTGCCAGACCGAGGAAGGGCATGCATGGGCAGGGCTCCTGTCCTGCTCCTGGGAGGAGGCAGCAGGAGGAGAGAAGCCACCGCAGGGGAGGGCGCGCCCCGCCAACTTGGGGCAGAAGGGACCTCGAAGGCGGAGCCTGGGCGTCACCCACTCATCCCCTCCCCTCCTTCAGCCCCAAGTTGGCGGCCCCGACAGAACCGACGAGGCCTCGGTCCTCAGGAGCTTACAGTCGGAGAAGAAAAGAAAGCAATTCGAGAGCGGGGAGGGGAGCGCGGCTGGCAGCAGAGAGGGCCCCCGGACCTGGGCGCGCCCCTGGCACAGCCGAGCGCAGCCCACGACGGCGAGGCTGGCGCCGTCGCCCTCCTACTTGAAAGCGCCCCGAGGTTCAGTGGATGGAGAAACGGAGCTGGGGTCCTGGTGGGCGGGTGTGGGCCTGGGAGGGTTCCGCGGGCCCCGCCAGGAGCGGCGCCGGGGAGACCGTCCAGCAGCCCGGCCTCCGGCAGCGGCCCATTTGTTCCCCTCGGGGTGCAGCTTTGGGCATCCTCCACGCGGGGAGCCTCCATTTTCCAGTCAGGAGACCCCAAAGGCGCCCAGGACCTGTTCCCAGCTCCACGTGGAGTGGGAAGGGCCGCTCTCCACCGTCCCAGCCGGTGCCCTCTGGGGGCACATCCCAGCCAGTTGCCGCCGAGGGCAGAAGCCGCAGCCCCAGGAGGCCGAGGCCGGATGGTGCGTTTTTCTGGCTCTGGCCTCCCCTGCTGTCCGGGGCTCTTCCCCCAGGGTCTCTCTGTCTCTCACCTCCAGGGGCCACCACCTGCCGTGCACCGTACACAGGCGCCAAGCGCTCCCAGAACAGGCCTGGCGTCCCCGCCCCTGGTCCAGACCCCGGGAGAGAAGCCCATTGGCCTAGGCAGGGACGGCTGCCCAGCCCTGGACCAATCAGAGCAGGCCAGGGGCGGAGTCACTGGGACCCAACCTGGGGGAATGGGATGGTTTGCTAAGGGGCTCCTAGGGGCACCAAGAGCATGACCCCATATTTCCACACACCCCGGTTGTCCCGTCTGCAAAGGAGTGAGCCCCTGTCCCTGAAGGGTGCCACCACCCAGGAACGACCTGAGCGGGATTGGTTCTGAGACACCCGCCCCGCTCCTGTTGGGTCCTCCCGGTTCTCACTGTTGGCTCCGGAGACCCTGAGAGCGCAACAGGGTTGTCTTGACCGCTTTCCCGAAATCTGGGCCATGTCAGGTGAGGCCTCTGAGAAACGGTGCCGAGGCCCTGGCCGCTCCCACCTGGGGCAGGAGCACCTCCCTGCGCACCCGTGTGCCAGAGCCGCATGCAGACTCGGGGCGACCGCCAAGGCCTTGTCACACGCATGTGGACAGATACAGACATCCAGGCCACACAGGTGTGCCCAAGTGTGTGCCCACAGGCAAGCCCAGGAGTGCAGCCATGCATGTGCATGCACGATGCAAACTTGCTACCCTGCGGACAGAGCCTGCTCTCTGCCGCCTGCCCCTCCTCCGGGGGCCACTGGGCCTTCCTGGAGGGAACCATCTGGTCTCACCCTTCTCCAGCTCCAGGAGAAGCAAAGGGACAGCCTGGTCCTGGGGCAAGACAAGCCTGGCTGTAGGTCCTCCGGGGCCACCTCCCAGATCTATCTCCCGTGGACCCCTGGCAACACCAGCCCCAGAGCCCAGGCCAGGATGGGCAGAGGGCAAGTCACAGAGAGGCTCCCCTTTGCTGGGGAGCAGATCAGGCCGTGCTGGGGGAAGACCCTGGGCCAGCCGAGGTCCGGGGGTCAGTGGCTCGTGCCAGGAGCTGCCTTAAGAACCCAGCACTTGGGGCCCAGCTCAGAATCTCCCCACAACCCTGGCTGCCGTATAAAATAGGTCATTGGTATAATCCTGGCCAAATTGGCCTCTAGCAGATCAACCAGGCCGCGCTCCCTGGGCCTAATTATCCCATATTTGGTCAATAAGCCATTAACACGGCGCCTGGGATGTTAATAACCGTTTCATGAAAAAGTCGGGGTAATTTATGAGATCAACACTGGTTAGCAAAATTAATAAATATTTCATTCGGTGAGATTTATCCTGGCACGCTCCCGACAGGTGGACCCAAGGCCCTTGGGCAGCCCCGGGGAGCCTGCAGGCTGGGAGAGGAGGGCCAGGCTCTCACTTGGGCCAATAAACATTTACCTCAAATCCTATAGCCATAAATCCACAGGCGGGATGAGGGAGCCCAGTAAAACCTGACTTAACATTATGTTCGGGCCATTAACAATATTTATATAGATGTCACTTCGGGGAGGGTTAGAGTCGCCAGGCAGGGCCCAGCAGCCGTGACAGGAGCTGGCCAGGATCCTCCAGAAGGATGTGTGTCCTGGAGGCCTCAGGCATATGGAGGAGCAGACTGGCTCCCAGGTCCCCGGGGCTTGGTGTTCCTGGCTGTGTGACCCAGGACAAGATTCCCTGTCTTCCCGAGCAGCAGTTTCCTCATCTGTAAAACAGGGGTGTTGACAATGGCCATCTCCTGAGCTGTGGAGGGGATGAAGTCACATAACACAAAGGAAGCCCCTGGCACACAGGAAGCACTCCGTCCATGGAAACTGCTGGAATAATCAATGTTGGCCGAGGCAGGCCGAGGACTCAGCCCCTGGATCCAAGAGAGAAGCTCCCATGGGGGCGCTCAGCCTTTGTCACTGAGAGTGTGCCCCCGCCTGGGAGGGCCCTGCTCCTCTGTGAGCCTGCACAGAGCCCTGAGCACCCAGACCTGGGCCCAGGGGATGCCGGACCTGCTACGGGGAAAGGACGTCCCAGGAGAGCCAATTAGCTTCCAGGGGGGCTCTCCACCAGGCATAGGGGCAGAACAGCCCCCAGGGCGGCTGTCCAGAGCCAGATGGAGCCAGAGTGAGATGGGCAAGGGGAGGCCCCTGCCCCAGGCCCTGGGTGACCTTGGCTGTCACCCTTCTGCACCTGGCCTGCAGGCCGCAGCACCAAGACATGGCCAGTGTGGACTTGCCCTCACCTGCGAGGCCCACTCAGCCCACGGCAACAGGGGTCTGGAGAACCCAGCACCTGGGCGAGGCTGCACCCTGCCTGTTCACCGTCCTCAGTCCTCCCCAGCGGGGCCTGGGCTGGCTCTAGGGGCCACTGTATGAGCGTGGACAGAGCTGCTGTCACCCCCATCTTCCAGGCAAAGACACGGAGGCCCCCAGGGGCTGGGCAGCTGCTTTGAAAAGGGCGGAACCAGACCCCACCCCGGGCCTGGCCCCTACCCTTTAGGCTACTCCTGCACCCAGGATCTGGGTGGCACCGGGATAGGTGAGGGGCCTGGGGGAACACAGGAGCCAACAAGTGTTCCCCGCCCACTGGGCCCAGAGCTTGGGGTGCCGCATGGAGACCCACCGTCGGCTTTCTTCCTTCCACGGTCTTACCCATAATAGACATATCTGGAGCCGCCTCTGTGCAGGAGCTCGGCCCGGCACCAGGGTCAGTTCTCACGGGGCAGACAGACCTCCAATGAAACAGACACATCCGTGGACTGGGCCAGCTGGCGATATGGGGGTGACAGGGAGCTGCGGCCGGGGCTGAGTGTGGTGAGGAGTCAGGGTGCGGCTCATGGGGCTGAAGGAGGGAACCTTCTGGTGCCTGGGGGAAGGGCCGGCAAAGGCCAGGTGGCTGGGGGGGGGGTCAGGGGGGGATGGGATGGCCCTTCAAAGGCACTAGGGCATGAGCAGAGGCGGGACAGGTGCTGGCCAGGGCCTTAGGGGGACCCTCAGGCTGCTGAGTGGAGAGTGGGGGGCGCCGCAGGTGGGGAAGAGCCTTGAGGAGGCTTCTGCGGTCACCCAGGTAAGAAGCCACCTGGCTGATCCCGAGGGGAAGGCGGGGGACGTGCTCAGGGGTAGACCATGGTGCTGTTCCTTCCCCTGTGGCCGGGACTGGGGTGAGGACAGAGGTGCCAGCCTCAGGCCCAGGTCTCACTGCTGTATGCAGGGCCTGGGGGACACTAGGAGCAGGGAGCCGGCCACCCACCTGGACATCTCCATGCCCCAGGGGCCAGATCAAATAACAGCAAAGAAAGCATTTGAGAGGGACTGGGAGGGGCCGGGGAACAGAGGGCCGGGCTCTGCCAGGTGTCACCCTGAAAGATGTCAGCTCCTTCCCCCTGGTCCCCAGTGCCCGGCAGAGCTTCATCAGCTGCCCCTCCAGGTGGCACCCACCCCATTGTGACCCCTGTGGGGTGACAGGAGTGGGGCAGGGTCAAGGTGGCTGCAGGGAGAGCAGCCATGGGAGGTGGCCTGCACCATCCCCAGATGGGAGTTTCCGGATGGCCACGTGGACCACGGGGGGGTGGGGGGCAGTGAGGCTGAGGGGTGGGCAGGGGCTCAGAGCCCTGATGGGGAGCCCAGCGTCCACCCTGAAGGCACCAGAGCTGGGGAGGCTCGGAGCTGGGAGGGAGGGTTAAGGGAACATTCCAGAGATGTCATTGGCAGCTCAGGGGAGAGGCAGAGGCCTGGACGGACACAGGGTTGGGGTGGAGGCCCTGAGGAGGTCGAGGCGGACCACAGCGATGTTGGGAGATGGGGCGGGACGGCCTGGTACCTGTAGATGGCACGGGGCCTGGAACTTCCTCTCCTACCCTTTTTCTAGTCCCCCTGGACATCTTGCTCCAGAGGCCCTGTGTGTCCAGCCCTGGCTGGACACTGCTCCTTGCCCAGGCCGTTCCAGGCCCTAGGACTTTTCTGAACGTCGACCCAGTTCACGGCTGCCGACGGTGGGGCAGAGCTGTTGGCAGGCCAGCCGGTCAGGGCCGAGGGCCTGGAGCTCCGGGACCTCTGCAGGGGCCAGGGGTCATCTCCAGCTCATGGGCATCACTGCTAATCCACAGATGTGCTGGGCTTCAGACACAGGGGCGCACACCTGTAACCCAAACAGCTGGGGAGGCTGAGGCAGGAGGGTCGCAAGTTCACAGCCAGCCTCAGCAACAGCGAGGCACTAAGCAACTCAGTGAGACCCTGTCTCTAAATAAAATGCAAAATAGGGCTGGGGATGGGGCTCAGTGGGCGAGTGTCCCTAAGTTCAATCCCTGGTCCAAAAGAACAAAAAGTTGTGCTATGCATCCTTGGGAAGTCACTGTCCCTGTCTGAGCCCCACTTTTATTGTCTCTTTGCTGTGCAGCAAAGAGTTGGATAACAACAAGGACCATGTCTCAGCATTTTCTGTGGGTAGCACTCTACCCGCATCATCCAGCTAAGAGGCTGAGAGGAACGTGGCCTCCACTAAGCAGGTGAGATAGAGAACAAGAGAGGTAGAGTCCCGGCCCAGGGCCACACAGCTGCAAGGTAGCAGAACCAGGTAGGGAACAGGGCTTGGGGCTCCAGGGCTGCCACACACCCTGCACTAGGCCACCCCAGGAGGCGTGGGCACGTGGGCCCCGCTCCAGGCCTGGGACAGCACAGGCCAAGTGCTTTCTCCCACCTACGCACAGCAGTGCAACCCCAGGCAAGTGACGTCACCTCCGGCCTCTGGGCTGACCCCGGCTGGTGTGAACCCAGAGCGGGATCCGGTACTTAGGCCTGTCCCCAAGCCTCCCAGGAAGTCCCTGCTCGCCCTCCTACCCTGGGTGCTGTGGGGACGTGGGCAGCTCTGTGGGGACCCTTTCTCCTGTGTGGTGTGGACTGCTCCCCTCTGAGCCATTGTCATTCTGTAGAACAGGCTTTCAACAGGCCAGTGGGTCAGTGAGCAGAGGAGACGTGGCTGGCCCTGCCGGAGCTGGCCTCTAGTGGGGAAGATGGGAGCCCACGCAAGAGTGAGAGAAGTGACAAGGACAGGAGGAAAAGGGCCGGGCCGGAGGTGGGGGGGAGGTAGGGAGGTGGAGGCCGGCTACCGGTTAAATTAGGGTTCAGGGTGGGCTCACCAAAGAGGTCAGATTCCAGCAAAGACTTGAAGAAGGGGAGGGAGGGAGTCACAGAGTTCCCCGGGGAAGGTTGCTCCAGAGACAGTGAGTGCAAAGGCCCTGAGGCAGCAGCATGCCCGGGAGGTGTTAATTCCAGGAGCAGGAAGAGGCTCATGGGTCAGGAGGAGCCTGAGGAGGAGACAGGCACAGAAAGGCACAGGGGCAACACAGCTGCTAAATTTAGGACCCGTAGGAGTCGCCTTCCATTACTGTGGAAAAAAATATCCGACAAAATTGACTTAGGAAGGTTTATTTTAGCTCAGTTCAAAGCTGTCAGTCCTGTGGCTTGGCCTTGCCACCTTGGCCTGTGGCAGCTCTGCATGGCTTGGCGGGAGTGTGGTATGGGAGACTGCTCACCCTGTGGCCCCTGAGGCAGAGAGGGCCCAGAGGGACCAGGTTTCAATATCAGGCTCAAGGACACGCCCCCAATGACCTAAACTCCTCCCACTGGGCCCCACCTCCTAAAGGGCCACAGACTAAGCCTTCAATTCCTGGGACACTGGGTCATTTAAGATCCAAACTGCAGCAGGCTGGGAGAGACACTGCGGTGACCCCTGGTGTGGCGCCAGGAACCTGTGAATTAGTGCACCTCAGCCCTCAGGGCGGGGCCAGTTGTGTAGTAAGTTCTCAATTAACAGGAGTCAGGATAATTCCCAGCTCTATTTTAGAGGGTAGGGTGCCTTAGGGTCTCCCTCCTGTGGACAGGAGCTGGATTTGAGTCACCCAGCCTGTCCCCCACGGGGCTGGGGCGGTGGCCTCTTGAGAGCATTCCACCAGGACCCCCAGCTCGGGAAGAAATTGCACCAAGAAGTTGTTAATCCCTTTATGATGGGCTGGAATGTATTCACGATATTAAAAGACATCCCATTTCTGCCCCCCGTGTCACATCTGAGATGTAGCGTAGATAAATGATATATCACCGCACGAGATCCACCGAAACCATTAGTAACCATGACATTTTGACGTCAGATTTTAAAAAATTCCTAAGTAATCTTTTTGATTTATGAAATGCTGTCTGGGTTCATCGGGA
This sequence comes from Marmota monax, assembly GCF_021218885.2. Lineage (NCBI taxonomy): Eukaryota > Metazoa > Chordata > Mammalia > Rodentia > Sciuridae > Marmota > Marmota monax. Next base: position 18,942,478 of record NW_026692912.1, on the reverse strand, counting down.
GAGATCTCAGATTTATCACCGCCTGGTTAGAATTATTAATGATTTTCAATTTGTAAATCTGAAGTCGAGAAAGTCTGTGGGCTCTGGGCGAAAACTCCCTCCGATGAAGGCCAGGCCTCTCCTCCAGCCTGAGAGCAGCAGAGTCCTCGCCTCCAGCCTCCGCGCGCACTCGGCCTGCATCCCCGCTCCCAGCGTGCAGCAGGCAAGACGGTGGGAGGATCAGGTGCAAGACCCGCTCTGGACAGGGGTGTCGGCTCCACCAGCGGCCTGGAGAGCTGTGGGCGTGGAGAGCAGCGGCGGACAGGCCCTCACCCTTGGTCTGGTCCAGGCCTCAACTCGACTTCAAGCCCCCGGGCCCTGAAGCCAAAGCCCACCCGTCCTTGCCCAGGCCCCGCCCACACAAGCCACACCTGCTACTGAGGCCCCGCCCCACACCTGCCTGTCAGCCCCACTGCCCCAGCCCAGGAGTGGGGAGCAGCCCCACGGGGCCCCAGGTCTGACCCCCGCGGGCTCCTACACAGTCCCGAATAGGGCTGGTCACCCCAGCTGGCTCTCCCGCCCACCCTGAATGGGAACTGCCAGGGGACCCCAGGGGGCAGCCCAGGCCCGAGCTGGGTAAGACCGGCACCTCTCCCCCGCTGCAGCCAGTCCCCAGCTCAGACCTGACCGCCCTTGGCCCTCCAGGACCCAGGGACCAGCCCCCAGCCTCAGGGCCACGAGGCCACCAGGCAGGCTGACCAAGGCCACCCGCCCTCCTGCTAGGCCCTCTGGGTCTCTCCAGCCCCTGTGCAGACCAGGAGGGGACAGGGAGAGGGCACTGGGGAGCCACCGCTGGACAGAGCCAGGCCCAGCAGCCCACAGTGACCTGGCAGCAAACACCCGCCACTCCTGGTCACCCAGCCTGGCCTCAGAATCCAGAGTCAATGAAACCTCGACAGGAAAAATAGGTATCGACCTCGTTATGTTCTTGATCATTACATTTTTAATGGATCAGGGAAATGGACTTGGTGGTTCCTGAAGGCTCAGAGGCTGAACGTCAGTTTTCAGTAAACACAGACCCTTACTGCCGCCCCCGAATGCTCACTGGCACTGGAGGAAAAGTCGGTAAAGGGACACAAAGGGACGAACCCACTGGACGGACATGGACGTGCAGCAAGGGGCAGCCGCGAGCTCTGCAGTGCACCCGGGACCCGCCTACCACCCTGCCTGCCCTGGAGCCCCAACACAGCCACCCGCAGAAGCACAGGCCAGGCCTCCGTCACCTTCACAGGGTAACACCGGGACTCCCAGCAGCGCACTGTCACCACGCTCACAGGGGCACACGCTGACACGGCCCGCTGCAGTTTCAGCACATGCCTCCACAGGCCCGTTCCCACGGTGGCAGGAGCAGGGATTATCGGGTGTCCCACCCCGCTCTGTTCTGGTGGCCCACTGTGGCGGGGAGACACTATTCCTAAGGTCCTGATGTTACCTGGACTCGTTGCCAGATGCATCAAAGCTTGACTTTGGTTGTCATGTGCAGATTAAGCAACCGTTTGGAGAGAGCGGGCACAAGTGGGCCTGGTGGATGGCGTGGGGTGGGGACAAGGCAGAAGTTCCAGGTGGCCCAAGGCCTCCTGACAGCCCAGCCGGCCGCTGGGACAGGAAACGGGGGCAGACGTGTCCTGGGCAGCACACATCCCTGACCATGGACCGGCTGTGCCTAAGGGAACTGCAGCCTGCCCTCGCGGGCCATCGGCCCCTGCACCCGTGGGAAGCTGAGGGTCTGGCGGGAGCAGCCCCCAGATCACTGCAGCGGAGGGGATTCCGGAGTCACGTTGCTGCCACTCCTTCACCTCCGGCTGCAGTGACAAGAGGGGCCGCCTGGGACGAACCCCGCAGCCTGCCTTGGAATCGCCCCTTCACATAGCCACACTCCTGGGCCACCAAGGTGTCCCGAGCCACCCTCTGGCCCTGGTCCGCCCACCCTGGGCTTCTGTAGATGAAGCCGGAAACCCCAGGCTGACCTCAAAGACCACCCAGCCTGGGCACGGCTTTGACCCTGAGTGCATTTCCACACTTGTCAGAGTCCCAAAGACCCTCGGGCCGCGCCACCTGTGAGGGAGGCAGGGTCTGCATCCTTGACCCCTCGAAGCCACAGCCGAGGCTCAGAGCAGCGGTCAGGTGAGCTGCGGGCCGTGGGCACATCAGGACTGGTCCTGGCGGTGGGCACGTGGGCAGGAGGCAGCCTTGCTCCAAGCATGGTTTTCTCATCTGGAAAGTGGGAGCCGATGCCCAGACTCTGCCTGGGACCTGGCCATCAGAAGTCACCATGTGTCACTTCTCTTCTGATGATCACCGCAGGAGAGTCTCCCCGAGTTTTGCAGTCAATCAGCGTCAAGTGGGATGCGCTCATCCAGGTCAGGTTGAGGTCAAGGAAGACCCAGCAAAAGGTGGCTGATAATTAGAGGCAACACGGGTCCCCGTGAGGGGAAGTACTTAAATGAGCCACGGGGGCGACCATGGACCTCCACCCTGGCCAGCTGAAGAGCCCGCGAGACCAGCGCAGGCTGCTGCAGCCACTTAGGAAGACTCGGGGTCCTCAAAACTCCACTGCAGAGACCCTCTAACCAAACGACTCCACTTTTACAGATTTATCCTAGAGAAATAATCAGATGCATCCTCAGTGATGGATGTTCAAAGATATTTACGGAGCACTCTAGGTAAGAGCAATAAACTGTCAACATAAATGTCCACCCGTAGATTAGTTAGATGGGGACACATCTCGGCCATGGAGAACCATGAAGTCAATGCCAAAGGCTGCGGAGCTGTCTAGGTAGAAATGAGGAAGATATTCAGATGCTCCATACATTTCTTCAAAAAAAAAAAATGAAAAAAGGAAGAAGAGTGACAACAGAGAGTATAGAATAATGACATTATACAGTGATGTCTGTGTAAAGGGAAAGCAAGAAACCCAAGAGGGACTGCAGTTCCTGGCCCAGAACCTGAGGCACTTAGAAGCTGCCTGTCCAATCTAACAAGTTGGACAAACTGAGATGGAGGAGTGAGGCTGCGGCAACCTGCTGTCCCCCGGCCAGAGGGGCAGACAGGAGGACACAGAGGGTCACCACGTACCACAGCAGAAACACATCCAGACACCCCCACAGGAGCCAGCTCCAGGGAAGGAAAACCCGAATCGTGATTAACAGATGCTGGAGGCTCCGGGTGGCCACCCTGTCACAGGGTCCCTGCACTGTGGAGAGTCTGACCTACAGGAGCCCACAGCGAACACACCCGAAAGATCTTCCCGTGCTCCCAGCAAGAGAAGGGGAAAGAAACTGCTGAAGTGCGCCAGAGGACTCTCCCCGCCGGCCAGGCCTGCCCTATTTGACCAGAGCCTGTCCTGCAGAGGACGGACAGACCCACCTCCAGCTCCCTCGGCCCTCTGCCCCTCCCGAGGACAGCAGGAAACTCAAGTTCACGGTCCAGGGGCGCAGGCTCACCAAGGACTGAGACTTGATGGTAGGCCTGCAGATCACTTCCTGTCCCCCACGTCACTCCTGTCCCCCACGTCACTCCAGGCCTGTTTACAGCAGCTCTTTGAACCCAGGTCACATCTCAGCAAGATTACCAGGACTGCAGAAAGGGAAAAGCACAACTTGAGAAGGCTCACCACTGTCAGAACAGAGTCAGGCACGGCAGTGACTTTTGAGTTATCAGAACAGGATTTAAGAAAAAAGAATTTATGATTTATTAAGGACTGTATTGGGGGAAACAGACAATACGCAAGAACAGATGGGGAATGTGAGCAGTGGGAGAGAGAGAGAGAGAGAGAGAGAGAGAGAGAGAGAGAGAGAGAGAGAGAAAGGAAGAAACAAGCTGCATGTTGCATGTGGTGGTGCACACCTGTAATCCCAGCAACTTGGGAGGCTGAGGCAGGAGGATCACAAGTTTGAGGCCAGTCTTGGAAATTTAGTGAGACCCTATTTCAAAATAAAAAGGGCTGAGGATGTAGCTCAGTGGTAAAGTGCCCCTGGGTTCAATTCTCAGTACAAATAAGAAGGAAAGAAGTAAGGAAGGAGAGAGAAGAACAATGTTCGAATCAATGATGACTGAGATATTTTCAAAATTAATTCTAGACACCAAGTCACAAGTTCAGGAAACCCAGAGAACACCAAGTAGGATCTTCACCAAAAAAGCCACAGCTACGTACATCATATTCAAACAAGAAAAAAATCTGGAAAAAAGTCAGAATGAAAAAAACACCTTCCTGACAGAGAAACCAAGATGAAAATTGCACCGGACTTCTCCTCAGAAGCCATGCACAAGAAGAGGGTGGAAAGAATTATGAGGTTTTTTTTTTGGTTTTTTTTTTGTTTTTTTTTTGGTAACAGGGATTGAACTCAGGGGCTGGCCCTCAACCACTGAGCCACTTCCCTAGCCCTATTTTGCATTTTATTTAGAGACAGGGTCTCTGCTTAGGGCCTCATGCTTTTGCTGAGGCTGGCTTTGAACTCAAAATCCTCCTGCCTCAGCCTCCCAAGCCGCTGGGATTAACAGGTGTGCACCACCACGCCCAGCTGGAAGGAAATTTTTAAGTATTCAGAGAGAAAAAGAAAAAGACCCCAGCCCATTCTTCTGAACCTTGAGAATTGATCCTTAGAAGTGAAGAAGAAATACTTTGTCAGACAAACAAAAATTTAGGGAATTTATTACCAATGGACCTGCCTCGTAAGCAGTGCTAAAAGAAACTCTTCATGGTGTATCAATATAATGGAATACTCTGCAGGCATTCCGGAAAAAGAGGTACGCCGGAATATAATCACATAGGAAATACCCAGAACACACGGGTATATTGGAAAAAGAAAATAGAAAATCTCAGACTAATATGTGCGAGATGAGTCAATTTGTGTGAGGAGGTCTAAATCTGAATATATATTTAAATATGCATAGAGAGAGGGTGGCAAACCACTGTGAGCTGCGGCTCCCAGTGTCCACGGGGAGCGGGGTTCCTAAGGCAAAAAGTAATAATAGTGCATTTTATCTCTTTTCCTTTCATTTTCACTTTGCCTACTTCTGGTTTGTTATGTGCTTTTAAAATAAACACGTTTTACCTGTAAGAAGAGAAAGAAGTTCTTCACGGAGAAGGAAAGTGAAACCTTTTCCTTATTCTGATTGATCCAGAAAACAATAGCAACAATGGGTTCAGTTGCACACGCGGCTGAATGCAGGGTGTACATCATATATATTGAGGTGAGAGGGAAATGAGTGACAGCGATGACACAGGGCATGGGACAGAGGAAGTAAGGATGTCTCGTGGGCTCGATCCCTAGCCCTCCCCACACACACACAAAAGTTGTGACCGTGATGTACTTGCACTGCTCATAAATAATTATGTGCTATTTGAAAGTGGACTTCAGTTAACTATAAATTTATTTTGCATACTCTAAAGCAAACATTTAAAAAGGTTTAAAAGGTATCAATACATTAAGAGAGGAGGGATAATGAATTATAGTAAATGCTCAATTAAAACACAAAAGGCACCAAAAATATGGGAGAAAAAACAGAAATGAAGAACAAGAACAACAAATAGAGAACGGTGACAAATAGGAGCGACGTGAATCCAGCTACTTTAGTCATCAGTGTAAATGTCAGTGGACTAAATACAACCATCTAAAGGTGGTGGTGGAAAGAGTGGATCAAAAAGCCAAACCCAACTATGTGTCTTTCCGCTATGAGAAATCATTTTAAATATAAAAACACATATACATCAAAATCAAAGGAATGGAAAAATTGACAAAATATTAGCAAATTGAACCAAACAATGTGTAAAAATAGCTACATACCACATGGGGGGCCTATCCCAGGCATGCAGGGCTGGTAAAACTAAAATCAGTTAATGAGTGTGATCCATTACATCAATAGGCTTATGAAGAAAGCAGACTGTATCAATAGATATGAAAATAAGCATCTGATAGTTCCACCACCCATTCCTGATTAAAAGCTCTCAGTAAACTAGGGACAGAAGGGAATTTCCTTAACTTGGTAGAGAACAGCGACTAAAACCCGTGGCTAATGTCAACCTCAAAGTTGAGAAACTAGAAGGTCTCCCACTAAGATCAGGGACCAATACGGCGTGTCTTCTCTCACCTTTGGTTCTCAACATCCGGCTGGAAGCACTTATAGCTAATGCAATAAGACTGGAAAATAAAAAGGAGTACAGAGTGGGAAGAAATAAATAAAATGCTCTGTGTTGACAGTGACGTGGTCACCTATGGAGAACATCGAAAAAACCCAACCTCCTGGAACTGGTAACAATCACAGGAAGGTTTTCAGACACAAGGTAAATGGGAAGGAGGTCATCATTCTCCTGTCCGCTGGAGGTGAACAAGTCGAATTTGAAATTAAAAGTGCATCGCCCGATGGCGCCCACGGGGTCCAGGGAGGGCCCAAGGGTGATCGTGTGGAGCTACAACTTTGCTTCCCAAGTTTCCCCGAGCTGCTTTCTCTCACCTGAGATGGCTGGATGGGGACTGCGGTGACCACGCATGTGGTCCCAGGGTGACTGTGAGTGGCTCCGTCTGCATCACATTTTTAAGCCCCTGCAGGAGCTGAAGAAGCCATTTGTCAAGCCCTGGAGGCGTTGAGCCCTGGAGGCGTTGAACCCGGAGTGGGGACCGAGGCTTGAGGTGGCCCGGCTGTGAGGGCCCAACATCTGATCCCGTGGCTCCACATCCAGAAGCAGCGTCCTGTGCACCTCCCAGCGGGGCCCTATGCCAGATCCAGCTTGGAGGCAGCAAAGGAAACGGACGCCCCTCCAAGCCACCAGGACCAGAGAACCACAGCCCAAACTAGAGCAGACAGCACTGCCCCGCCTCCCCGGGGTGCAGACACGGGGGACCCGGGGGACCTGGAAGGCCAGAGCCGAAGTCCTTACCTCTCCCGCCACAAGATTGTCCACTGGAGCAAATCCCCATCTGGTGGTTGTTTCAGAGGACTTAACTGACCCCAGGTTCCTGTCACATCACGGTCCACGGACCTTCCCTCCAGGGATCTGTTGGAGAAGAGGGCCCAGAAGAAAGACCAGAAAGGGCTCCTCTGGAGAGTCAACTGCACATTAATAAAGCCCTAGAGCTTCAACTGGGGGAAAAAACCAGAAAGCATTGCCCTTCCCATCAGCACCACCCAAATGAAATACTTGGGGATAAGTGAACCAAAGTAAGCGCACAACCTGTATCAGGAAATCTACAAACTGTGATGAACTACAAAAGAAAACCTGAGTAAGTGGGAGATGTTCCCTATTCAAGGAGAGAATCCCGAATCGCCCATTCTCCCCGACCTGGTCTACGGGTTCAGTGAAATCCCAGTCAAAATCCCGGCAAGCTGATGTGGGGGGCTGTGGACTGACTGCTTCTAAAATGTGTGTGGAGAGGCAAAGGGGCAGAGTGGCCCCTGGAGGTGAAGGAGGCCCAGGACGACCGACCCCACCCACCGCCCGACTTACCATGAACCACAGGAACTATTGGGAACTATTCTGGTGAATGATGGACAAACGGATCACTGGGGCAGAATAGAGAGCCCAGACGGACACACATCAGTGGGGTCCACAGACCCCAGAAGCAAGAGCAAGGCGACACTGCGGAACAGAGTCTTCTCAACGAATGGAGCCGGAACACCTGGAATCACGCACCACGAACAAATGGTAGCAGACACAGACCTTCACCCTTCACAGCAATCGGCGGAGGTGAGGTCACAGGTCTAAGTATAAAACCCAGAACTGTAGAGGATTCCAGAGGCAACACAGAAGGCACAGGCTCTGAAAGAAAGACTCAGAGAGCTGGACTTCCCTAAAACTTAAAACCTCTGCTCTGCGAATGGCAGTATCGAGCGATGGAGAAGCCACAGGCCAGGAGATGATGTTGACAAAAGACAGACCTGATAAAGAACTGTTATCTGAATTATACCAAGAACCCTTAAAATTCAACAAGGAAATGAACAATCCAATTTAAAAATAGGGACAAGACCTGAGCAGACACCCCTCCAAGAGAAGACATATGGGTATCAAAGAAGCTGGTGAAAATACACTGACCATCATATGTCATTAGGGAATTTTAAATAAAATCCAAAGCAGGATGCCACTACATACCAATTGGAATGGCCAAAGTCTGAAACATGGACATCACTAAATACTGGTGAGGCCTGCAGCAACAGAAACCCTTACTCACTGCTGGTTGGAATACAAGACGGGGCAGCCATTTGGCGAGACAGTTTGGTAGTTTCTTACATACTCTGACCACATGATCCAACGACTCCACTTTTTGGTATTGACCCAAATCAACTGAAAACTTCTGACTGCACAAAAACTTACATAGATATAATCATAGCAAATCTACTCCTAATTATCAAAACTTGGAAGCAACCAAGATGTCCTTCAGTAGGTGAAGGCATAAACAGTGGTCCACCCAGTCAGTGGAATATTATTCAGCACTAAAAAGAGATGAGTTATCAAGCCATGAAAAGATATGGCGGAAACGATATTACTAAGTAAAACAGCCAATCTTTTTTTTTAATATTTATTTTTTAGTTGTCAGTGGACACAATATCTTTATTTTTATTTTTTATGTGAGGCTGAGGATTGAACCCAGTGCCTCACACATGCTAGGTAAGCACTCTACTTCTGAGCAACACCCCCAGCCCAAAATAGCCCATCCTAAAAGGCTCTATCCTAGCTGGATACTGTGTCACATGCCTGTAATCCCAGCAACTCGGGAGGCTGAGGCAGGAGGATTGTGAGTTCAAAGCCAGCCTCAGAAGATTAGCAAATTACTTAGCAACTCAATGAGACCCTGTCTCTAAATAGAATATAAAAAAGAACCAGGGATGTGATTCAGTGATTAAGTGCCTCTGGGTTCAATCCCTGGTACAAAAAAAAAAAAAATCTATATCCTATGTCCTCCAATTACATGAAATTCTCAAAAAGGCAAAACTCTGGAGATAGGAAAGAGATCATGGTTTCCAGGGATGGTGAAGGAGAAATGAATGGAAACTACTCTGTATGATTCTGTGATTATAGGTACATGTCACTAGACATCTGTCAAAAAAAATTCTGTGGTATTGTGCCGTAGAATGCACAATACCTAGAGTAAATGTGGACTTGGGGGAGATAATGATGAGTCCACGGAGGCTTATGGATCATAACATATTGTGATGTGGGATATGGAGAGTGGGGACATTATGTACCTTCTGATCAATTTTGCTCTAAAAACAGATCTAAATAGAAAGCTTATTAAATTTAAAAGGAAACCAGGAGGAGAGGGAGGGAGAGGGGAGCAAGCAGAGAGGGAGGCTGTCTGACTTCATGGCCTGGATTTTTAGAGAGGGCACCTCCTCTCCTGAGAGTCTAAAGGGCCTGCCCCAGATGGAGGAAGTCTAGACCAGGAGGGGCCTGGAGTTTTCTTAGCAACGGACCTGGTAAGAGGATAAAGGAGACCAAGGATATTTTTGTTTTTAATTTTGTTGTTGTTGATAGACCTTGATTTTATTTATTTATATGGGATGCTGAGAATCAAACCCACTGCCTCACACATGCCAGGCTACTGCTGAGCCCCCGCCCCATCTGAAGGATTTTGATGGAGAAAATTATAAGACTTTGTTGATGACATTAAAGAAGATCTAAATTCAATGAAGATAGATATTTTGTCCGTGGATTAAAAGCCTCAATATTTTAAAGATGTCAGTCCTCCTATTTATTCCACGTGATCCTAAAATCTCAGCACATCTTTTAAAAGTGAAACTTTACAAGCTGATTCTAAAATATATACACAACTCCCAAAGGCCAAGAACGACCCAAACATTTCTGAAAAAGAAGGTGGGCGAGAGAATTTGCCCTTTCAGCTATTAAGACTAATCAGAGAGCTCTGAGAGTTAAGCCACTGAGATATTGGCCCACTGGTTTACAGTTTAATGCAGTAAAAAGCCCAGGAACAGAATACCACATGTGGACACTTGGTGCATGACAGAGATGACATTGCAGATCCACGGGGGACAGATGAACTTGACAACAAATGGTGTGGGATGGCTATGTCCCTACCTCACACCATACACAAAAAGCAGTAACCATAAAGGGATCAAAATATGTTGTGTAACTGGGCCCAGAGGCCCATGCCTGTAATTCCAGCTGCTTGGGAGGCTGAGGCAGGAGGATCACAGGTTCGAAGCCAGACTCAGCAACTTGGCAAGAACCTTGTCTCAAAATAAAATAAAAAGGGTGAGGAACGTAGCTTGGTGACAGAGCAGTTGCCTAGCCATGAGGCCCTGGGTTCCATCCCTAACACAACTGGGGAAAGGAAGTGTTAGAATGAAGTACTGCACTATATGGTTCATTGAAGTATCCTACCAACCAGGACTGGGGACGCGGCTCAGGGGTACAGCAACTGTCTAGCATGTGTGAGGCCCTGGGTTCAGTCCCCAGCACCACACACACTCAGACTCTCTCTTTCTCTTTCTCTCTCTCTTTGTCTCCTACAAATCAATAAGAAAAAGACAAGTAACATAAGAAAAAAGGATGAATAGCTCCTATGAGCTCTTCACAGAACAAAATGCAAATAATAAATGCAGGCGAAGATGCTCGATCTCATTAGCAATGATGGAGATTCAGGTGAAACCCACGCGGCTCTCTCAATCTGGGGAAAAGATGGAAGGTACCAATGTCCACCAGAATGTGGAGGTGTAAACTGGCACCACCACGCTCCGCTCCGACTCCCGCGATGTTTCCCAGGGCTCCTGCTCTTCTGAGCCTCCCCTCCTGCAGGCCGCTGGGGGTTTGTCCCCAAGGCCCCTTTCTGAGCACCCTCTGAGGGTGGGGAAGGTGTCAGGCGCCCCACCCCCACACCTCTCCACACACCGCAGCCCCCTCCCGCTGCCCCCTCCATGGGAACTGGCCCCAGAGCCCTCAGGGCCTGACCCCCGGGGACGGCCCCCTCTTCACAGTGTCTCAGTGGCAGTGAAGTGTCGGCCTGAGTGTTGGAGGGGCAGGCAGGCCAGAGCACACTCCTGCAGCGACCCTGCGACCTTGCCAAGTCTCTCCTCTCAGGCCTCTGCTTCCTCCTCTGTCCAATGGGGTGGCAGTGGCACGGCTCCGAGGAGAGGGTTGTGGGAGGCCATGAGCCAGGCTCAGGCAGCTGGGCAGGAGAGAGGTGTGGGCCGAGCTGATGCTCCTCCCTGTCCTGGGGCCATTCCCCTCCTGCCCTGCCTGGATCTCCATTGCCACCGTGGTCCCCAACCAGGCTGTGCCTCTCTCCTGGCCTGTGAAGACACCTCCCACCCCTGCTCCCAGGGAACCAGCACATCAAAACCTCTCTCCCGGGGGCAGGGGGCACACTGGGGGATCAACAGCCCCAAGTCCTGGTGGGGAGAGCCTCAGAGCTGTCCTGGCGGAGATGGGCAAGCAGGTCACCCTGTGGCCATCGCATCCACAGTGACCTGTGTGCTGTCGGGCATGTAGTAGAAGCTCAATAAATAATGCTGGAACATTGACCAAACAATCAATTTGCACTTTACTGCGCACACTCAAGCATCCAGGGTGATGTGTGTGTGCTTCTGTGGACACGGCACACGTACGTGTGATGTGGACATGAACACTCAACCCACCTGCACACTCAGGCAGCCCCAGTGCGCCGGCCGCTGCAGCCAGCATCCTCACGCACGTAAACGCTGCCTCCCGCACAAAGCTCATTTATTTTGATTTATGAATATTACAAAAATAAACCTGAGCGTCTTCTCGGGGATTCTGTGATCCTGACACCAGTCCCCACGATATTGCTTTTCTCCCCTAGTTACCTGAAATTAGCAGAGTAATTCGGAATCTGCATCTTTATTTAAAAGAAAAAACTGTAGATGCAGAATTATAAAAATTTAATATGCTCCCAGGAAAATGAAAAATGAGAGGTTGTGATCTCGTCTAACACTTTCAAATGTGTTTATTAATTCATGTTTTAAATCATAAGTTTCATTCGGTGAGAGCCATGCACAGCAATAAGCCCATTTTAAAATATTAATGAATAAACAATATTTCTCTATTGAAATATAACATGCTTCTTTGAACAATGGACCACCAGTAATAAATCAAAACCAGGAGAAAATTGCATTTCACATTTAATACAAGTTGAACTCTGCCTTTTTATAAATGATATCTTTTTTGTTTAATTGGCGTCAGTTCAGATCTAGCAGATTGCTAATAAAATTCTGGATTTCCATATTTAATGATGCGTACACTTTCTCTGAAATTTTACCAGGAAAAAAGAATCAGCCTTTTATTATCTCCTGAGATGAAGGAGAGAGGTGAGGCCTCGGCTAAGGTCCAGCCTGAGCGCTAGGGACAGCAGGCCAGAGCGGGTGGGTGGAAGATGTTGACTCACCCCAGGATCTTCACTCGGCAGGGGACACCCCAGCAACCCTGCTGCTGACCAGACGTCATCATTCCAGTGGTGGGGGAGCCTGGGCCTCCCCTTCTGGTCTGGCCACCATGTAGCAACAAGGAGAGAACCTACCCCAACCCAGAGATTAGGTGCTGGGCTCTTAATCCTTACATCCCTGTGATGCAGATAAGAACTAAGTCCCCATTTCACAGACAGGGACACTGGGGCTGCAGAAAAAGGAGGTGCCATGCCCAAGGTGACACACACTGGAGAGTGGCAGAACTCAGGCCGACTCTGGTGCCCTCGCCCTTCGCACCACATCATACTGCTAAGAAGAGAGACACATCAAACCAGGGGCCAGGAGGAGGTGACATGGCGTTGAGGCTGGGATTCGAGGACAGATCCCCACCCAGGGCAAATTGTGGACTAGCAGGTGACAAGAGCAGCCAGCCTCAGCCCTGCTGTATGCTGTATGCTGTACCCGCTGGCCCGATTCTGCTCTGCTAGGAGGCTAAGAGCTGGGGCACACGGAGGCCACGTGCTTTGCCCGAGGACAGCAGGGGTTATACTCCCTTGGGCTGGTCCCAGCCTCAGCGGGGACTAGTTGCAGGCCTTAGTGGGACCCTGCAGCCCTCCTGACGTGCATCTGGGATCCTGGGCTTCTGGGAAGAGGAGCCCACAGCTCTGAGAGGGTGCTGGGGGCTCACACCTGCCCCCTTCTCTGCTTAGTTCCCCTTTGGGCTCAGTGGTCTGGGCAGACCCAGTGAGCCCACAGAACCAGCGTGACAAGACACTGTTACAAGACACAGAGGGTTATCGGTGTGTGCTTGGGTTCTGTGTGTGTTGGCCAAGGGACTTTGGCTTCCCACCTGGAGTGTGAGGATGAGTGTGAAGGACCTTCTGCAGGAGGCTGCATGTGGATTGAGGACTCTGGAAGCAGGTAGAGGGCGAGTGTCCGGCCTCTGCTCTGGGTGCCTCTGGGTTCCTACCTCCCTAAGCCCCCTCCTCGCCCTCCTCCCCACTCACTTTCCTGTTTCTCCTCTGGCAGAGAGGCACGGAAGAGGACAGCGAGGAAATAGGCTCTTAGGCGAGGTCTGGTGGGAGGCAGAGCCTGGGTTCAGACCCACACCTGCTGGGCTCTGGGCTCTGTCAGCCTGCTCAAGTTCAAGGTGGGTTGTTGGGCAGTAGGGCTGGGGGCAGGGGCCAGAGCAAAGCTGGGCTTGGGCCTTGGAAAGACACTTTTGAGAGCACCAGGTATGCACCCAGGAACTCGACCTGTGATAAAGTATGCATAGAGAACATGCCCAGCCTGTGCTCCACACTGTCACTGCCACCGCTACCCTCCCTAGGGGGTGCTGTCTGCCTCTACTAGTCACCTTGCCAGGCCCAGTCCAGACAGCTTGAGGACACTGGCTCATCCTGTAGTCCCAACCTCTTTCCATACAGAGAGCACCACGCGGCTGGTGACACATATCACACACCCCTCACAGCAGCACCTCAGGACACTGGGGCATGGGACAGAAGAGCTGCAACCTCTGTAGAGGGTTGGGGGACATTCCCTAGTCACCTTGCTCCAGAAGGGACCTTGCACATGAGCCTCTCTATCCTGCCACAAGTGGCTGCTGGGGGTGTCATGCAGGACCATCACAGACCCTAGGTCCAGGCAAGATCTTGCACAGGTGACGTCATTGCTTTGGGATTCCGATTTCCCATCTGAAAATGGGATTATAACAGCCCCCAGGGATCCCCGGCAGAGGAGCTTAGGTGTGCGAGGCACTGGAGAGGTACAGAGGTGCTCAGGAAGCTGTGGCTCAGTCCAGCGAGGGCCCTTGGGGCACCAACAATGCACATTTTACAAAGCACCCCAACACAATCTGGGAGATGAATCTCAACGTCGCACACCACACAAGGGCTTCTCTAGGACATCACTCCTCCCATCCTGCTTCTGGCAAAGGCACATAGTTCGCTTTGGGCAAGATCCCCTGGTCAGAGGTACTGGGGGGTCTCCTTGCCCTTGGACACCTGCACGTGGAAGACTGATACTCTGTCAGGTGCTTGGGCTCCAGACACCTGTGAACATGCACGTATTCTTACATAAGCACGTGTTTTCTTGTGCACCAAACACTGTACGTGCACACAGGCCTCTTAGCCTGTGAATGGGTGGTTCACCTGGCTTCCTGCTATTACTTCCTTTGACCTTGTGAGTGGGCTTTGGGACCTTCATTTGTCCAGTCTTGGGGATCAGAAGTCTACGCACCCAAGACCTAAAGCATTTGCTTTCCGAACTAGGATTAGGGGTCTGATCCCTGTAGGGGTGGGACCTGCTTTCACTCATCTCTGGGTCTATCCCTAAACCACGGCATGACCCAGAAAGGCACCTGAAGAAAACCTATCCAAAATCAACAACTCACTTCATGCGACTTGGAGTGAGACAAGAATCTCAGGACTCCTGGGCACTCAACATACTTGGAGAGCTTCCGAGACCCTGATGGACCCCAGAGGCTGGGCTGGAGGGCATGTGTGCTATCCCAGTTTCCCTATGAAGTGACAGTGCTTCTACCCTTTAAGAGGCGGTGAAGAGCAAAGAGGAAAATGTGCAAGTCTCCTAAACAAGCAGAGAGGGGCTCTTTAGGGTTCCCAAGAAGAGCCCCTGACCCACATATTTCCCTCCAGTGCTGCGAGTCACCATGGTGGATCTCCAGTAAGAACTGGCATGTGCTTCTTCCAAGAAACTGGCCCAAGAGAAAAATCCAAGATGGTTCTCATGAGGTATCTTGTTTGGGAACACCAAAGAAGATGAATTTGTGTGTGCACGCGCATTACGTTTTCTCAGGATATGTCTTGCAAAACCACACAGCACAGATTGTTTTCTGCACAAAGATAAGAAAGGCTGACCCACAAGCTAATTGAATCATGCAAATAATTATTTAGCCACAGGAGAGATTCCAACAGGCAGGCAGAATATCCACGTGAGGGAGGACAGCTTTGGAGGGCAATCTATTTTATAAAGTTTACCCTCACAGTATAACGGCCTCAAGATTAATGGGAATGATGGCCCTAGACCTTGTTTTGCCTGGCTGTAGCAACTGAAATAGTAAAGCAGTTGTATTTATCATAGACAATTTGCTGCAACTGATTAACATTAATCTGATTTCCTGTGAGTCAATTTCCTTGAGATATAGTAAACAGGCCAATTACCTGCTATGAACCTCTTTTATTATTATAAAGATTTAGATATTAGTGACAGGCATGTATGTAAATATATGGACTTTCTTACAATTTGTATAAAACAAAAACAACGTTTAATCTAGTTCAAGGATTTTTAGTTCGTCTTACAGATTACAAATTTAGAATTTAAAAAAGTTGCAGGAGTTTTGTTTTCCAATGGCATTCGAGGCCCACCCTTTTTGGATAAACTTTCACTCATCTTTAAAAACTGCAGTTAAAGAAGTCAGGGAGGCGAAGTGAACGTGACAAGGTTCTGGTTATTAAAATACAATTTCAAAAAACAAACAATTTTCCACCTGACAAGTTCCAGAGGCATCGCCAGGTCATGAGAACGTGAATGCCAAGGACTGGAGACGGAGTCAGACACGCCCTCCTCCCTGGTGTGTGGCCTCCTGACATTCCCTAGTTCTCTTAGCATCGTTTGCTGATCTGTGAAGATGAGAGTGTTTTTCTTGCGGTGCTATGAGCTCAAAAGGATGGAGTGAGGACTTGGGGTGACGGCAGTGGGGTGCACAGGGCCTCCCAGGGAGCTGCTCAGTCAACAGCTGTCCCCTTGCTCAGCCTCGCCAAAGCCTCCCAGTGGCCATGTGCTCCCTGGCCCAGGTCTGCCTCCTCTTGAGGCTTCCCCACTGCCTGTGCTGGCTGCCTGGCTAAGCAGTAAGAAATAGCATCGAAATTTCATTAATCATGAAAGCAAAAAGTTTATTCATGTTTGAAACTACATGTAACTACCACGAGGAAGACTTTTTCAATCCAGGGTGTAATCCAGTTAGAAAGGAACACGAAACATTTTTAATACATTAGAATCACTGCCACAAATTATTTTCATGACTCAATCAGGTTCAGAATCGCATACAATACAAAAAGAGAAAGGAGGGGGTCCCCATCACACAGGGTGAAATATACAGTACTGAATACTGAAATCTGAATGCATCACAATTAGTCGCCGCTTTTTTTTTTTTTTTTTTTTTTTTGCATGGGTTAGTAACAAGATGAGGAACATTCAAAATGTTTCGCAGTATTTACAACAGTTTTACTGATCCTGTGTTAAATTAAGACCCAATGTTTCCACTCTCATTTTTTTAAAAGTTGCAAATGCAACCCTGATTTTTCTTTTAAAAGATTACAATGTACATTACATATTTATGAAGGGAAACAAAGAGTTAATTACAAGATGCAAAAAGATAAGAAAGAGACAAAACTACAGGTGAGTATTGTTCAGAGGTAGTAAGTGAGCACTCTAAGCTACAGAACATGTTGAAATTCTATTGGTTCTTATGAGTTCGCATGAGGTAATAAAGCTGTGTTTTGATTGGTGAGATGTATAAATACTCTTTTGCTACACTATATACAACACTCCAGAGAGCAGGGCCTTCTGCGGATGCCCAGAGGACAAAGCAAACCTTGACAAGTCTGTGCAGCACCCAGTGCACACTGTAAAACCCCAGACAGGTCTCGTTTTCACCTCCATCAGCAGCAAGTAATCTTCATCTCTCAGAACAATCTGGATCCATAATCTCATTACCAAGCAGACTCTGGGTACTGGTGCTTTCAGAGAGAAAAGAGGCTACCAGTCTCTGATCTAATTATAACGTAAGAGATCACAACCCAAATGTGACGAGGAAGGTTCTTAAACACAACCATCATTAACAGAGATAGCCAAACAGCTCTTTTATTCCAACCCCATTAGTGACATGAAAGAAAGACAATCAAAGTCTGCGCTGGAAATATGTAAGGAGTTCAATTTAGGTGAGGTGAATCTTTGCATCTGCTCTAACGATTGAGGTTTAGCATATATTGTACTTTTTACCCTTAAGGCCAAGTAATTGGCAACTGTGAAACCATTAATGTAAAA
>NW_026692912.1:18917500-18920000 GCF_021218885.2 Marmota monax | reverse complement strand
ACTTCATTTCCCCATTATTTCTAGGACTGAGTCATTAAGAGCTTTTCAACATCACTGATGGTCATGGTGGATCATGACACGTATTTCCGATCTTCTTTCTTAGTCCTAATTCTACTTTCCCTGTTACCTTTCATGTCCCATTAAAATACAGGGAGGGGAGAACAAAACAAAGTCTCACTTTCTTAACTTTTAAATATTCATGCTTAAAGAAGAAAAGTCCCTTGAACTGCTCCTCAAGTCCATCTTTTTGGACTTGCTGTGCACCTGTCATTCAAGTTTCCTGCAATTTCAAGTATTTCCAACTCCATCACAAATGGCATATAAAATTTTGCTGAGATGTATTGGATGAGGGTCAGGAGTAATGTGTCCATGCACTGAGTTTTGTCCCTCTCACATATGACCACTGCTCAGCCCACCAAACCAGCCTCACAGGGGCTAGAGAAATCCAGACTCTGCAGCTGTGGCACATGGGGAGCCGCCTGCACCCCATCCCAGAACTCCAGCTTCATCATGAATACCGACCAATTTGGTTCCCACTTGTGTATTTCATTCGTGAACAGACCACTACTGACCTTACGGGATACCTGGAACAACACAGCCAAGACAATCATTAGTGAGAACATTTTCCCTAATTGCTAAATTAAAGGCCACTACTAAGTGTGGAAGTTCCAGAATCTACCAGTAGTGAGTGACATTCACCGTGAATGGTGGGTTTACAGGTGTGGGCCATCCACCACTCACCTGTCCCAAGAACAAGCCTGCACGTGAACATAAACCTTCCTTTATAAACCACTGTATCATTATCATGGTTCTTTTCATGGTCTGTGGGATAGAACGCTGTGGCATGAGGCTGCATGGCCAAGCAGGGAGTGAGCGCCCAGTACGCACCAGAATTTGGCGTGGTGGGTGAATTGGTCTGGTTGTTCTGCACAGCTGCGGCCACTGCGTGTGCGGCTGTCACAGCTGTCTTTGCAGCATACAGGTTGGCTTCTTCCTGAAACTTGCCAATATTCTTCTTGTACCTGATTCGCTTGTTGCCAAACCAGTTGGATACCTACAAATTGTAGGAACACAGAATTGAAAGGGTAGAAAAGTCAAAAAAGAAGAAAGTCAAAATTTCCAGTCACAAACATTGCATACTAAAGGGACATTTTGGGAGACACTCAGCACCTGTGACCTCACATCCTATGGGTGATTCATAAAGGTTTCAGGGGTTGCATTCTCTTTTGGCAAATTTCTTCATACTGTTTTGGAATAATGCTTCTTCTTGGAGTTGGCTCCCAGTTGGCTGGAAGCATGCTCATAAAAAATATCCAATTGATATAGACACCAATTTGTATGTAAGTAATCAGGCCCCCTAAAAACAGCTGAAAAGCTAAAGGAAACATTTATATTAGGTAAAGAACAAGCAATACTCGAGAAAGAATAACTTCTTTTGGGGGGTTGGTCACGGTGTTGGCAGCTGTATTATAGAATTGTGTTTGGTCTGCTGCAAAGAGTAATACCAATTAATAATGGATGAGAAATCCCTTTGTCTCCTGCCTTAGAAGACACTGCACAGCTGCCAAGATGGCTGCTCAAGCTCTGCCAGGGAACATGAGAGGAGGCCACAACTTGAAAACTCAAGAATTCCAATAAGGTCACAATAAAATGCAGAGGGGCAGCTCTGATTTCATCAGGTGGAACATACACACACTACACACACACACACACACACACACACACACTACTTATGATGTCAGCCAGTGCAAATGGAAGAAATTTCTAAAGATCTTGGCATCAGACAGATTTCATCACATTTTATGGACAGCAGGACTTGAGCCCCAGACGCACCACTCAGGGTTACATTATGAGTTCAGGCATATGTCATTGAGCCATATAAAGCAGCAGCTAAAAGCTACATAGCGATTTATAAAAAGGTATGCCCACTTGCTGTGTAAAAGGATCTTACCTCTCTTTTGGTAAAGTAACAGTTTAGAAATACTTTTCAATGATTTTTTCCCAAGAGTCTGTCAAAGGAACACATTGCTGTGGTATCAGGGGTCACTGTTCTACCCTAAAGCTATTATTCCCTAACAGCTCCTCTGGGGCTCTGAAGGAAAATAAGGAGTAGTGTGCAGTTCAGAGCCCTCCAACCCAATTTACACCAGTGGGCACCCCTGATGACCACCTCTGCCAAGTCTTTAATTGGTTTGGAAATAGAACTCCCATTCTTCAACCTATGGCACTCATCCTTCCTGAAGAAGCCAGAAAGTCCTGGCAAGGGAGCCACGTGAGGAAGACAACATTGGCCTCACTGCTGCCCATATGCTGTCCCATCCTGGGATCACTGTGTGCACACATGTGCACACTCACACAGGCAGGCATACTCGCCGAGGACCCACACAGCATGCATAGGTTCATCAGGCAGAAATAAGCCAAAACCCATCAGGAAGTAAATGTGCTACAGATCAGCACTTCCTAGCTTTTCCTGTTCCACCATCATTTGATTTGTTTTCCC
>NW_026692912.1:18872500-18912500 GCF_021218885.2 Marmota monax | reverse complement strand
GGCTCTGCATGTTTAATATTTCCTTCTGGATTAAGCTATCATTACAATTAGTCTAAAATTGGTCAAAGCAATTCAAATGTTTATTTTGATAAATGAAAGTACTTATTTTAAACAATAAATGGAAGGTTTTATCATACAGGTATTTCTTAATAAGAGGAGTAGAGGGCTTACAAAGTATTAAATGAAGGAAATTTTGTTATCAATAATATCTCAGTATTCCTAATGGGGACCCCAGAGGGCCTCACATTTTGGGTCCATAAACTTGGGGTACTGGGTGCGAATATCCCTTTCATAAACTGGGAAAAGGGTAGATGGAAACAGGGAGGGAAAAAAAGACAAGCTACATGAGGCCTCCAGCACAGCAACATTCCAAGGTGCTGGACTACAGGAAGGGGCATGCGTCCATCTCAGAGAGGCTGGCCAGTGGGAGCCTTAGACTGCACAGGCCTAGTCCCCTTGGAGAATCTGAGCTCAGTGTGGAGGACCAGTACCCTGATTTGGAGATTGCTGCCTAAACCAGGCTAACTCTAGTTGTACATTGACTCCTCTGTTTAGTACAGCATGGGAGCCCTTTGGACAGGATATGCCTGGAGAACACGTTCCTCAACTGTAAGAACAGGGCTCACTTGGGCAACCACTTCCACAACACAATGACCTTTCACAATTACACAGAGAATAAATATGTCAGCTCCAGGAAATAAAAAACATTCTGATTAAAGAAATAAATCCAAGAGGGGTAGAGTTTACTTATTATTGAGCATTACTTTTCTGAAGAGTACACCAGTGAATAAATACATATGCTTTGCCCAGCATTATTACTAAGAACTTTAGCTTGAGGGGGTACAAGGATATCTAACACAGTCCAACAGCAAAAAAAGAAAGAAAAAAAAGAAACCCAACATTTATAATACATCTACATTCTGAAATATGATCATGATTAAAGATCACATTGAAGATAAATACTATTGATGTTGGGAGGGCACTTGTACCAATTGTGATTATGGCTTACAGTGGGTTTCAAAGTACAGTCATGAATTGCTTCACAATAGAGTCAGGTTCTGAGAAATACCTTGTGAGGTGATTTCTCCATTGTGCATACATCATATAAAAACTAAGCTGCAATGTCACTAGGTAACAGTATCTTCGAGGACCACAATCATTATATATGTCCCATTATTGACTGAAATGTCATTATGCAGTGTGTGATTGTACTTTCTATTTTTTGTGTTTTCAAGTATCATCCAAATTTTCTTCAGATAAACAAGTATTCATTTTTTTTAATTAGAAAAAAATTTTAATGAATAAAGTAACCAATATGCTTTTCAAAAAAATACATATCACTGAGAAGTCACTTAACAATCTTTATGAGTTTAAGTGCCAGGTTCCACAGTTACAGGAGTGACTAATCCCGTCCTTATTCTTTATCTGGAGGACCTTTGGTTGGCAGGTCTGAGAATTCTGGAAATAATTAAAATCAGGCACTTTGTAAATTTCAAGCTATTAACATCTCTTAACAGCTTTGAATTTAAGATGAATTCCATTTTTGGAAAAAAAAAAAAAAGTTAACCATCTACAATATCTCCATAGCCACTGAAAGTCAATTTATTTATTAGTTTTAATCGTATCTTATATTTTCAATTCTATTTTACATTCATTTATCATGTTAATGACAACATTAAATAAAAGAGAAAAACTGTCATTTAAAGACTTAAAAGGGGGCTGGGGATGTGGCTCAAGCAGTAGCGCGCTCGCCTGGCATGTGTGTGGCCTGCATTCAATCCTCAGCACCACATACAAACAAAGATGTTGTGTCCGCCGAAAACTAAAAAATACATATTAAAATTTCTCTCTCTCTCTCTCTCAAAAAAATAAAATAAAAATAAAGACTTAAAAGGCAGAAGGACAGAACTTTGCAGTTCACCCCCAGCATTCCTCCCTCACATAACTGGCTTCAGGGAGAGAGAGGATCTGCACTTGTTTGGAGAGGAAGCAGCTGACATGAAAACATCATTATCGAAATTAGCAAACTGAAAATTTATGAAGCACAAATCTTGGAAAAATTTGCCACTGTGTTTCCCTATGTTTACTTGCCACGCACACTTTATGTACTGTGCCTAATTAAATGTAACAGATTAGAAGTGCTGAAATGCTAAGTCGTATAGAGTAGAACATGCCAGCAGATCTACATGGTAAACAACCCTACCTCCACTAAACAATTTCTCCTTAATCTATGTTTTCACCATCATTCTGTGGTTCCATTTTAAATGACAGATGGAAGCCAGATCCTGTTCAAAGTTGATGGTGTTAATAAACTCTAAATCTCATTCCACTCCTCCCCTCCCCTGCGGCACAAGCTCACTAGAGTTTTTGTAAGGAGAGAAGGGCTGGACACACTGTGGATAACTACACTGTGCACATCCCCCAAGAACATAGAGGGCAATTAGATAAATGAACTTTAGAGCTAACCAGGCTGGCAGGTGAATACCAGCTCTGCAAGTTCCTGCCTATTTCACCTTAAACAATCATGCCATCTAAGGCACATCCTTTCCTGATCTACAAGATGAGGTCATGATATCTAATTTCATGGGGGCTCTTGTGAACATTAAATGAGATGACATGTTAAATTCACAGGACAGTACCTGGGATGTTCCTGGCACCTAATAAATGTTAGCTCTCCATGTTTTTAAACCAGCAACAATAAAACCCTCTAAAGCCCTTGGTGTACAAGCCATGCTTGCATCCTGCAGTGACTAAAGCCAGGTAACCTTTGTCACAGGATTTTCAGATTCTGGGAGAGCCAGTGCAGAGCACTGGTAGGATAGTGGCAAAGGGAAAGAGGTAACCGGGAAAGAAAGGAAAAGGAGGCCTTTCCCCATCTGCCTGAGCATAATGAATTTCCTACCAAAGAAGGATAACACCAAGACCAAGAACACCTATCTGCCAGCTGAAAGCCAACTTTTGGAACACAATCTGGTTCTAATGGGAGAACCGACCAAATCAAAATTCCATTTCCATAGTATTTGAAATAATTTAAAACAGATTCACTTGTCAAGTACGGTATTTTTTTTTATTTGAGGCCATGAAAAATTTTATTGCTATAATGTGCTGACATCCTTATAGTTTGGCTTTGCCCTTTCTACTCTATGCATGATGGACTGATAACTGCTGGTGACATTCACAAAGAGGCTCATCTGCGAAAGTATATAAAACGTCAGCCTTGCGGCCACAGCACACAGAAAATGGATGACACCACTCATCTCCCTAAAACACGTGCTGAGAGCTGGTTCTAAATGACCACAGACAATGTTGACAGTTGAAGATTTTTTTTTCCTTTAGGATTATTTCTTTCATAAAAAAAAAAATAAAACCGAGTTAGGTAAACAAATCTTGCACTTATCTTTACTATTTCCTTCCTACTACTTTTTAATTTTTGCTTCATTTAATGTCCATATCATCTAGAAATGAACCCTTATCTATGATTTTCAGTCTTCTGTGTCTGAAATATATTTATATAAATATGTATATATTCATACATACACCATACATATATATACATGTATATATGCATATACACATATTTACAGCTATACATTTTTAAAAAATATTTTGTTTTAGTATTTTATTTTTATGTGGTGCTGAGGATCGAACACAGCACCCTGTACTTGCTAGGCGAGCACTTGACCGCTGAGCCACAACCCCACCCCCTATAGCTATACATTTTTAAGAATGGTTTTAGCTGCATTCTTTGAAGTTTTTTTCTAAATATTTTTTTAGTTGTTGATGATTCTTCATTTTATTTGCTTATTTATATTGGTGCTGGGAATCAAACGCAGTGCCTCACATGTACAAGGCAAGCACTCTACCACTGAGCTACAACTCCAGCCCCTCTATGAGCTTTTAATAGACTACATTTTCATTATCATTCAGTTAAAATATTTTCCAGTTTCTACTGTGGGTTCTTCATTAACCCAGGTGTCACTAAACATATTGTTTAATTTCCAAACATATGGAAATTTTCAACTTATCTTTTTTGTTATTGATTTCTAGTTTAATTCTACTTAAGTCAGAAATACACTCTAGTCAAAAAGAAAAGTTTATTCTGCAATTGTTGGATGTAGTTTTCTATGTATGTCTATTAAGCCTAATTCGCTAATGTTGGCATCAAATTTTTTATATTTGTGTTACTCGAAATGTGGTCCAAATACTAATGTGGCATCAATACTAATCTGAATGCTACAAAGTTTCAGGGCCAGCACAGATCCTTTGAATCAAAACCTGTGGAAATGGATTCTGAAATTTACATTCTAACAAATCTCCAGATCATTCTCATGTATGCTAAAGTTAAAAGGCACTGTTTTGTGTCCTTATTTATATGTGTCTGCTTATTCAGTTATAACACAGTGTGAAAATGTCCTATTGTGATTTTGGATTTGTCAATTTTTTCTTTGAAATTCTTTAACTTTTTGCCAAATACTATTTGAGCTTGTGTAATTAGATGCCTACAAATGTAGAACTGCCATATTTTCCTTACTTGGTATTCATCTTTATCTATAGTAAAACGTGTCCTTTTATTTTAAGCATGTCTCTTAGAGAACACATAATTAAGTTTTATTTCTATACCCTATTTGTATTTTCTATTAGGGTATTCAATATATTGATTTGATACCGATATCTTTAGATATAAACCTATCATTTTACTAAGTGCTTTCTATCTGTACCATTTACCATGTATTTTTTCTCTCCTTTCTTGCCTTCTTTTAGATTGCTGATTTTAAAAACTTGCTCCATGTTTCCCATGTTATTGGTTTGGAAGTTATATAATGTCTTTTAGTATTCTTTAAGTGACTATCCAAGAAATTACATATTCTTGATTAAAGTTTAACATTAATTGGCACTTTTCCTAGAAAATGCCAGAGCCTTACAATACTCTCCTCATAACTTGCAAGATGTTACTGTTGTACACTTTATTATACACACAGCTAAAAATGTTAAGACATGATTAGTTATTTTAAGCAATCAATATTTATTTAGATTCACATACTTATTTACCCTCTTCTTGGCTTCTTCACTCCTTCCCCCATCTCCTTCTCTCTATCTGGAATCTTTTTACTCCTGTATGAAGAACACCTCTTTTTATATTTCCTTTAGAGAAAAAAAAAATGGGACAAATTCTTTCAATTTTTAATGAAAATGTTTTTATTTCACTTCTACTATCAAAGAATATTTCTGGCAGGTACAGAATTCTAGGCTGACACTGACTTTAATTCATTTCTTTAAAGACAACACTACTATATCTTCATTGTTTTGGTTAAGAAAGTAGTGGTCAGTCTAACTTGCTTTTTTGAAGGCAATCTTATTTTTCCCTCTGGCTGCTCTTGTTTTGCCTGTCATTTCATTAGTGTGGATTCTTACTTATTTCTTTTGTTTGGGGTATAGTTCTTGATGAATTTAGATCTTGGAATCTGCTATCAGTTTTGGAAAGTTTTCATCTATTACACATACAATATTGTTCTGACCTACTCTCACATTTGCTTCTGGAACTAAATTACACTTAAAGACATTTTTAAAAAACTGTGTCCTCTATGTCTCTTACTTTCCCTTTTGATTTTTCCATCCTGTTATCTCTTTAGTTTTCACAGGATCTTTTTTTTTTTTTTTTGTATTAGGACTGCTACATCCCCAATTCTTCTTCTTTTTTAAATTTTAATTTTGTGACAGGGTCCTGCTAAGTTGCTAAGGCTGGCTTCAAACTTGCAATCCTCCTGCCTCAGCCTCCTGAATCAATGGGATGACAGGCGTGCACTGCCATACCTGGCTATAATGATTATTTTCTCATGACCCACCTTCCAGTTCACTAATTCTCCCTTCAGCTATGTTTAATCAACTTTTAAACCCATCCACTGGCTTCTTTCCTTTTTTTTTTTTTTCCAGTTGTAGATAAATACAACACCTTTATTTTATTTTATTTATTACTTATGTGATCCTGAGGATCAAACCAGTACCTCACACATGCTAGGCAAGGACTCTACCACTGAGCTACAATCCCAGACTCCTGGTTTCTTAATAATGGTAATTAATTAGATTTGAAGTTCTAAAATTTTCATTTGATCATTTTTTATAGTTTCCAGTTCTGTGAAAAATTCTCCATTTTGCCCTTTTTTCCCCTCTTGGATATACTAAACATAGTTATTTTACAATCCTTACCATATATATTTTTTTAATTTTATATATCTCTTTGGGTCTATTTCTATTGTCTGTAATTTCTGCACATGCATCCTTTCCCCCTGATTATGTGCTCAATGTTGTGTTTGCTTTGTTTATGGAAATCTAGGCTAAAGTTACGAACGTACGTGTGTGTGTGTGTGTGTGTGTGTGTATGTGGTGCTGGGGATTGATCAGGGCCTTATGCATTTGAGGCAAGCATTCTACCAACTGAGCTATATCCCCAGCCCCAACTAATGCAACTTTTCTTAAAAAAAAAAAAAAAAAAGAAAGAAAGAAAGAAAGTAAAAACAACAACAAACTTATACTTGGCTTGTCCAGGTAACTCTGAATAATAGCAATCCAATTTTAATACCTGAGGTATTCTGGGAGCTGGAGGTGCACCTCAGTGATAGAGCACATACTGAGCATACATGAGGCCCCGGTTTCAATACCTAACTCCAAAAAAAGAATGAAGATACTTTAAAGCAGAAGTCTCTCTTAGGGTCTTCTTCCATTGTACTATTGCTACTAAGATGGAGTCTTAATAGTCTAAATATTAATCCAAAGCAAGGGGAATGATGTCTCCTCCTTGGTAGGACCTAAGCATTATTCTCACCCTCTCAGCCCTGCAAAGTTGCCAAAAGCACTGCTTAACCTCTCAGCTTCTTAGCCATCCTCTCAGAGCTGACAAATAACTCAGGTAAAATCAGTTTTCCCCAGCTTTATGTTCTCATCTGCAAATTTCTTGATAACTTCATCCATTTCCAAGGCCAAAAATATGAACTTAAGTGGATGACCCACAAACTACATCTTTAACCTTGACCTTCCTCCTGAGTTGTATTTCTAAACGGAACATTTCCCATGCTAAAGATAATGGAAACCTGGCATAATCATCAAACTTTAATATCCCCTACAATTGGATAATAATATCATCATCTTCAATGAAAACCTCAGCTTTCTTCTATCACTCTTTCCTCCCCACATCCAATCCAACTATTTACCCTGTCTCCAAATTACAGTCTTACCGCCAAAGTACTGTTCAAATCCATTCCTCATTTGTATTTTCAGTAGCTTAATGTGAATTATTTTTTAAAATATTTATTTTTTAGTTGTAGTTACACACGATACCTTTATCTTATTTACTTTTATGGGGCGCTGAGGATTGAACCCAGGGCCTCACATGTGCTAGGCAAGTGCTCTATCACTAAGCCACAACCCTAGCCCCCTTAATGTGAATTCTTACCACCCCTTGTGTGAATTATGATAATAACCTAATTTTTTGTTGTCCTCATTCTAGAGGTTTCTCCTTCAAACTGATCTTACACATCAGTGCTAGATTATCTTTCATAAATGATCAGATACCCCCACTTCAGAAATCTTTTTCCTCTTTATTTTACAGGCACTTATATAATACATATATAATAATTATTGTTTTTTTTACAGTAATTATAAGGTGATTCTATAACATATAGCATCACAGCAAGAATAATACACTACATGCTAATTAAAAATATACAAGCACATACATATACATAAAATGAATATAATCCTTTCTTCAAAAGGATATAAGCTCCAAAAGGGCAGGATCTCTGGTGTATTCATGATTACAATGTTGTCCCAATGACTTTGAAGATACTAGGTGAGTGAATGTTGTTGAATAAATTAACTAATGAACATAAAATAGCCATTTACACTGCTCAGCATCATAACTACAGACATACATCTAAATTGCTCAACTTCATAACTGCAGACACCTAAACTGCAAAACCTCAAAATATCAGACCCTCTTCAATCAGCCTCAATCTTGACCTTTCAACATTATGTCCTGCTATCTAAATCATTTGCTCAACATTCAACAGTTCTAGGAATTAAAAATACAGAGCTGTTTAAAACAAAAGTTCTGACCAATGCAGTTCTGACCATTTATCAGGGAAATAGCATTAAACAATTCATTTTTCAGAATTACAATCCTGGTAAGTGGTATGAAGCAAAGGAAGTTATGAGAATATAAAACAGAAAATATACACTGAGAATATCAAGGAAAAGTTTCTTAAAGAATGAACATCTGAAGTGAGTTTTGAAGGAGTACAAATTAGTAAAATGTTCAAGCGTAGTGGGGCAAGGATAGAATTCCAAGCAGAAGAAACAGCACAATCATTATATCTTTTATTTACTCTTATGGGGGCTCCACTAGGCATTTACATGTATTTCATTGAAATGTCCACAATCCTATGATATGCCATTTTTTATCCAAATCATTCATGAGAGGAGAGGAAGCAGAGTGAGGTAAAATGACCTGCCCAAGGCCACAGAGCCAACTGACTAGGGAGGAGCTGGGGTTTGAGTTTGGCTGATCTTAGACTTCCCTCAGTTCTTTTTTAAAAAAAAAAATATTTATTTTTTAGTTGTAGTTCGACACAATACCTTTATTTTATTCATTTATTTTTATGTGGTGCTGAAGATCAAACCCAGGGATCTTGCACGTGCAAGGTGAGCACTCTACCCCTGAGCCACAACCCGAGCCCAGACTTTCTCAATTCTTGACATGATCTTCCACATAACCAGCCAGGCTCCACTGTTCCAAGACTATCTTCCTAATACATCTGTCTTCTGCCTATTTAATTTCTTTTGCTAAGTATAGCTTTCTTCCTCAATTGTTTTTTTCTATCACAGTCTTAAATGTATCCTTCTCTGGCTTATACACACATCATTTTCCTAGAGGGCCTTTCCTAATCTGATCAGAACAGGCATGGTGGCACAGGCCTATAATTCCAGCAACTTGAAAAAAGCCAAGGCAGGAAGATCTCAAGTTCAAGGCCAGCCACAGCAACTTAACAAGGCCTAAGCAACTTAGTGAGACCTGTCTCAAAATAAATAATAAAAAGGGCTGGGGATGTAGCAGAGTGGTGAAGGACCTCTGGGTCCTGAGTTCAATTCCAAGTACCCAAATAAGAGAAAAGAAAAGAAAAAAAAACAACCAATGTGCTTTATACACAACTGACAGAAGAGTCAGGAAAGGAGAAGAGAGGCCAATAGAAAAGGAAGAAAGCAAAGCCCAAGAGTATCTCTGGAGAAGGTTCCTGGGTAAGAAAACCGAGGAATCAACAGAAGTGGGAAGCCAGGATGCTAGAGTATGGAGCCTTTTCTGGTCTGGAGTCTTAGAACATTATCTGCTGTGGTTTCCCTACACTCTGCCCACATTTTTGTAAACAGTCACTTCATTAAACTCTCCTCAAATTATTCTAATTTGAGCGTACCATCTGTTTTCTGTTGGGACCCTGACTTATAGATTAGCCTATTGGCCTGACATGCCTGGCAGAAGCAAGTCAATGGAAAGGTGAGATGCAGCGATGAGAGGCAGGCACGAAGAGGGACTGGGGAATACTCATTTGGAGAAAGAAGAGAAGGACCAGGAAAAAAAAAAAAAAGGCGAAGGAAGCAGAAACTGGAGGGCTCCCAGTTCTGATGAAGACTTCTGCTAGGTATATGAAAACTCAAAGAACATAAGTGGATGGGCTGAGGATGTAGCTGAGTGGTACGGCACTTGCATAGCCATGTGAGAGGCCCTGATTTGATCCCCAGAACCACAGAAAAACAAACCATGCAAACATCAATAAACCCACTAAATCTAAAGTGAAAATAGTCTCTTTATCCCTGGATTAGGTATCAAATCAAATGAGTGATAGAGATTCCCTCAGAAAAGTTCATTCTAAAATAAACATGCCTGCGGTTACTGGAGAAACTTGAAGAGCATGCTCTTAGCCACCTGCTTGTTTAAGGAGAATTCCGCCTACCCCCCAAGCTTCCCCTGCTTTTAGCCCTCCAGTGTGCCTGACCTGCATTTGGTGCTATATCACGTTCCTTTTTTTTTTTTTTTGGGGGGGGGGTACTACGGATTGAACCCAGAGGCACTTAACCACTGAACCACATCCCCAGCCCCACTCCCTCTTTGTTTTAGAGACAGGGCCTGGCTAAATTGCTGAGGCTGGCTTTGAACTTGTGAACCTCCTGCCTCAGCCTCCAGAGCTGCTGGGATTACAGGCCTGCACCATAGCATCTGCTAGCTCTCACTCTTTTACAACCCAATCCTTTACTTTTTGCACACTGTTTAATGGCACTCCACCTCCATTAGGACACACCGTGGGAGATTTGAGAACAGAGGGTCTTAGTCTTCCTTGGAGACAGCTTGCCATTCTCCTTCCACTTGTCTCTGGTTTACCTACTGCATCCAACTAGGAATCCACTTCTGCTCTTCTGCCAAAGTAACAGGGAAGGCCTTTATGGACAGCTGAACAGAATACTGTAATTTGATAGTCATCTCTCTTTTTTTCCCCCCTCTTCTAATTATTATTTTAACGGGCTTCTTCTTATTTTAATAGATTTTTTTTTAATAAAGAAATCTTACTTACAAATTTTAATTAGCTTACAGAATATTCACTGCTTTGGAATAAGTGGTTTAATGAGTGAGGAGACCTCAGACTACTAACTAGCCTAGAATCTCTACAGTAGCTTAGGGGGAAAATGATGCAGCCCTAGTGACACAGCCCAGGCCTAAGCCTCACAACAGGACTCTGCAGCCTAGACCCTGGAGAGGATGAATCACACCAACTCTTGTGGGATGGGGTGGAAGGAAAATCCAGTTTCTCCCTTTTTATCAAGACTCTATATAAGAACCATGCAGATCCACCACTCACTAAGGCATTAACCCTTGTCCAATCACTTCTGTAAACTTCAGTTCCCTCATCTGCAAAGCCACATCATAACCTTTTCATCATAATCCAGTTTTCACACTGGATTGTGATAAAAGCAGGCCCTGTGCACCAGTATAAAGGGTCTAAACAATGTTAGCTGAATGAATGAATGAATGAACGAATGAATGAATCTTGATGCTGTGACTTTAACCTCTACCACTTAGGTTCTCACCTGATAAAAAATAATAATAATCTTTTTTTTCCACAGTACTTTTCAGTTCCAATAGCGATGAAGAAAAGGTTAACATTTTTCATTCTAAAAACACCTAGCAGAAAAGGTAAGGCTAGAGTCATTCAAATTCAAAATTGGAATCAGGAGAACAATGGAGTTTCTTGTGGTTTAGTAACTTGAATAATCAATGCACGTTAGCGCTATTCCAAAAAGTAAAAGCATATTAATAACTGCTTCACTAATTAAGAATATGTGACAATTTAAGTATGACTCTCAGTGCACATGAACTTTGAAATAATTTCTTCTTTTGTGAACCTTCAGGTTGTTATGTAAAAGGGGAACTCCAATTTACTCAATCAAACTGAGCCCAGCATATATTTCTATATTAAGGAAATGTATTTATAGTATATTATCACAAATTAGTGTAAGACTGATATAAATTATACAATTTTCACTTACCCATGCCTACTTATAGTTATACATTTTGTGAACTTGAAAAACTGTAGTATATATTAACTCGATATATCTAAAACCAAACCCCTGATCTTTCCTTCCAAAATCGACTCCTTCCAAATCCTTCTTCATCACACTTAATATTAACTCTTTCCTACCACCACTCAGGTCAAAAACACTAGTGTAATCCCTGTCTACATCCAAGTATCAGTAAACTCTCTCAGCTGTACTTTCACAACATACCAGAACCCAGCCACATCTAATCACCTCTGCCACTAATACTGTGGTCCATGCCACCATCATCTGCTCAGATTATACAACCAAAAGATAACTGGTATCTCTGCCTTCACCCCCCACCCCCACCAAAGGTCTACTGCCAACATACACATAGTGGTATATATAAATTCCTTAGTTTACATACAAAACTAAAATACTCATATATATGTGAAGGGACTATATATCGCATACATTTTCTTTTGAAAACATATTATATATATAAAAGTATATACATAAGTATAGAGTGTGATGAATTTTCATAAGTGAACAGACCTGTAAAACCAGCATTTGGATCAAGAAATATTCCTCCTCCTTGTAATCACTATTCTCTCAAAGGTAACTACAACCTGACTTCTAACATCTAAGGCTAATTTTGCCTATTTTTGAATATTTTACAAATGAAATCATGATTTCTTCAGCACCAAGCTATTACTTGTGGTTGTGGTTCACTTGTTAAAAAAATCCCAAATATTCATAAATATACCATATTTACAAGTGAATTATGATTATTATTACTGAGGACATGTCTGTGCACATTTTTTGGTGAACACTATACACAATTCTGTTATGTAAGACAAAAGTTTGCCTCTTAATTTCACTGATGCTACTTTTATCCCTAGCACAGTATCTTGCACATTATAACTATTTGTTAAAAAAAATAAAGATACACTTTTAAAATTTAATAAGTATTTGTTGAGCAAGTAATAGAACTAATCTTTTAACACTTCTCTTATTAAATCTAAAAACTGACACAAGGCTTCCTTAACTGAGTTCATAAAAACGGCATCATACTACATGTTCTGCAATCTGCATTTTTCACTCAACATCATGTTTCTAGTGTTCACTAGAATTGATGCGTTCAGCTACAGATCATTCTTTCAGTGCTGTAGAATGCTCCATTGTGGGATTATTACAGTGTATTTATCTATTTTTCTAATCATTGGACAATTGTTTCAAGTTTCTACCGTTTCAAACAATGTTACTATGAATGCTCTTTCTAGTGTCTTGATATACAAAAGCAAAAGAGTTTCTAAGGTTGAATGACATGTGCATGTTCAAATTTATAAGACAATGCCAAGAACTTTCCAAAGTGCTAAACAATGCACATTCTTGCTGCTGCACAGTCTTGGCAACTCTTGCTATGGTTAGACTTACAAAATTTTGCCAATCTAGAAGATGTAAAATGCTACTTAATTGCAGTTTTTAAATCACATTTTCCTGATTACTAACAAAAATGAGGATCTTTTCATATAATTGACCATTCGCATACCTTCTTTGGAAATCATGGTTCAAGGCTGTTAAAGTTTGTATAAGAGATGTCCCCTGAAAGCTCATGTATGAAACAGTGCAGGAACAGTCAGAGGTAAAATGATTAGATCATCAGAGCTGTGATCTCATGAGTGGATTAGGGTGATGGATTAATAATTTGAAAGGACTACTATACTGGGTGGCAACTGTAGATAGCTAGGGTGTGGATGGAGGAAGTAGGTCACTGGGGCATACTTTGGGGTTTATATTTTGTCCCTGGTGTCTCATTCTCTCTATATGCTCCTCAGTTGCCATGAACTAATCAGCTTTCCCCAAGTTTACCTTTCTGCCGTGACGTTCCACCATCATCTCAGGCTCAGAGCTATGGAGCTGGCGGAACAAGGAATGAATCTCTGCAGCTGTGAACCCCAAATAAACGTTTCCTCCTCTAACTTGTTCTTGTCAGGTATTTTGGTCACAGCAACTCATAGCTGACTAACAAAAGTCTTTCTCCTATTTTTCAAAAGGGTTGTCTTTGGAGGGGGCATTACTGGGGATGATGTTCTTCATCTTTTTCTTATTAATTTATAGGAGTTCCTCATATATGTTAGATGATTTTAATCCTGATGTTTATATTAGAGATATCTTCTTGCAGTTCATGAGTATCTTCACATTTTAAAATGTTTATTAGAAAATAATTTCAAACCTGCATAAAAGGTTCCAATAAAAATAATACAAAGAACAGCTGTGTATGCCCTTCACTCAGATTCACCCATTCTTAACATTTTTGCCTCATTTATTTTATCTCTGCATATTCATGCACTATGTGCATATGTATGTGTGCTTATAAAGATATACATACATATACACATATACACATTTATTTTTCCTAAAACTTTAAGGGTAAGTTATACACAACATGTCCCTTTACCTCTAAGTCAGTCAGCAGATAGTTCCTAAGCCTACAGATATTCTCCCACATAACCATATATAATGATCAATTACAATTTACTTCACTAAATTTAATCCCATAATGTCTGATATGGCATTTTCCCTTTTCCAGTATAGGATCCAATCTGGGGTCAGGTCCAATCTGAGCTGTTATCACTTCAGCCTGTTTTAATCTGGAACATTTTCATGGCCCCTGTTTGACATTTTTGGAGAATGCCCCTCTCAGCTTTCTTCCTCAATACAACATTCTTCACTTTGGGCTTGTGTGATTTTTCTACTGGTTATATTTAGGCTACATTTTTGGGTGGAACACTGCACCGAAGTCTACCTGCCCCGTCACTGATGATGCTGATCCTGATCACATGGGCAATGTTTTGTTTCCCCTCCCTCCCTCCCTCCCTCCCTCCCTCCCTCCCTCCTTTCCTTCCTTCCTTCCTTCCTTCCTTCCTTCTTGTCCTTTATGACTAATACAGGCTGATGCAGAGACATTTCAAGACTAGGTTCTTCAACTATTTTTCCCCTAATTTCCCCCTAAATCTATTAATGATTCTGGTCAGATTCAATTTTTAGTGAAATGTTTGTACCATAATTAAATACTTTAATAATAAAAATTCTACACTGTAGTTATCCATCTTTTTCTTTGTTATTTACACATTTTATGTCTTGTTTAAGAAATTCTGATCTACCTTCAAAGTATTGAAGATATTTCCTTACTTTTTCTATCAAAGATTCCCCTACTTATTTGTAATAAGTATTTTAAGCAGTAGCAATAAAATCTCAGTTTCATATGCTCTAAAACTAGCAAAACTTATGTTGTTCCTATTGCTTGTTTTTGGTATGTTTCAGTATTTTTAAAGTTAGATTGTATATAAACAATCTCTGGGTTTTAAATTTAATGCTACTTCAGTATGATTTAGATTTTAAACAATGTTTTTTTCTCTTTTCAAGATAGTTGACTTGTTAGGTTTGAAACAAAGTCTGTTGTCATTTCTAACCAAATTTTATAGGCCATTGATTTATAAGGCTAGCAAAAGATATCTTTAATAGTTAAAATGATAACATCATTTCATCCACTTCAGAGATATAGGAGGAGGAAATTGTAGGGAAATTAACTTTTAAGGCAGGAAACAGCTGAATAGAGGAAAACTGTCACAATTTAAAATGATACTTAAACTGACTGGTGAAACTCTGAAAGGCTGACCTGGAAGAAATAAGGGCAGAAAATTTGCCTCTTAAACATACAAATGGATCTATGTCTATATATTTCTATTCCTCTTTTTCTTAGCAATGGCTACAAAAAGTTCAAAACTTAACCTATAGAAAACAAGTGAAATATCAGTGTGGTGTCATATGCCTGTAGTCTCAGGACAACATAGCAAGACTCCTATCACAATTTAAAAAAAAATGAATACAGCAACTAACAATTTTTAAAACACTTGGTAAGTGGGTTCCTAGCCTATTTTAGAAGTAAAACTAACTCAGAACAAACAACCAGAAGGAAACCTTTTATCACTTACCTTACTCCAGAATATATTTGGGTATGTCCCACACCACACCCAAAATGTTAGGTACTATCAGTAATGAAAAAGGCAGATAACACTGTCATGTGTGGGTAGTTACGCATATGGTACTAAGGATTGAACACAGGGTCGCATGCATGCTAAAAGCAATCTATCATCCCCAGCCCTTTTTACACAAAATTTTATTTTGAGACAGGGTCTCACTAAATTGCTAAGGCTGGACTCGAACTTGCAATCCTCCTGCCTCAGCTTTCCGAGCCAGCGGGATTACAGGTGTGTGTCATTGTGTCCAGTCAGATTACCTTGTTTTTGAGAAATATATATGATCTATGTTATTCTCCGTATCCGTAATATATAAATGTAAGAAACAAACAAAAAAAGCAGTAGCTGAACAATTTAATTTAAATTGGATCTAAAATAATGGCACACACCTATAATCCCAGCAACTCAGGAGGTTGGGGCAGAAGGATCACAAGTTCAAGGTGAGCCTTAGCACTTAGTGAGTTCATCAACACCTAGGAAAAAACTGGATTCACAAACTTTCAAATTCTATGTCAGAGAGCAGTTATGAGAATCAGACAGCCAGACCTGGCTTCCTCACCTGGTGTTCAGCATGAGCCTAATCCTTTCACTAATGGCTAGGGGGAAATGCATGCTCCAGGAAACCCAACTGAAATAAATATACTTCTGATATGGGTTTCCCTGTCTGAGCCTGCATACTACACTCAGTAATTCAAGTGGCAGTAAGCACTACACCCAGATGGTAAAATTTTCTATAATGTATGTCTTTGTAAGCTGGTAATGCAATTATATTCTATTTCTAACTAGGCAAATGGAATCAAAATATAGCTCTATTTCATAAGATAATGACAATAAACCTTAATTATGATTTTTTTAAAAAAAAAATTATCCAGATTCCCCAAGGATAGCAAAATCTGAGGATGTTCGAGTCTTTTATATAAAATGGCACAATATTTACATTTAACCTACTCAAATCCTCCTGTACATTTAAATAATCTGTATTTTATTTATAAGACCCAAAACAATGTAAATACTACGTAAATAATTATTATATTGTTTAGGGAATAATGATAAGAAAAAAGTCTGTAAATGCTGAGTATGAATGCAGCGGAGGGCTGACTGTACTTATATTTTAAAGAGGTACAGTTGTTTGTGTATTTATTAAAGTATCACCAACTCTCAATACAAACATCTGACTAAAACTACACATACTGATGCTAGAAGATATAAGCAAACTTCAAGGCCACAGTGATTACAAATGGACATTAAAAAATAAACAATAACAATTCTGATTCCCATAAACTTAATTCTTCTGTTTAATGAATAACAAGGAAGGAAGCAAAGAAATCCTTGGGACTCAAACATTATAACATGGTTACTAAGAAGGGGCTTGGTGAATTCCTCAAAGTTTTCACCAAAGAGTTATATTAAATTTCCTTTTAGCAACAAGTTGGTTTCTTACTAGTAGAAGCTTAGGTCAGTTCTCTGAGTCAGGGAAACCAGGAGTCCATGTCATTTACTGGACAGTTAAGTAAGTGTTAACTGTCACTCACCATAGCGTGTTTATGGCTGTCTATTGAAGATTCATACTGGGGGCTGAGAAAGTGATTCCTTGCCGCTTAGGGTCTTAAAAATATTATCTAAACTTTAAGATCTTGTATAAAAATGTGGAAATATCTACATTTTGCTCATGTCTTCTTTGACAATAGAAATTTACATATGACATTGAATGAGGAGCTCCTAAAGAAGGAACAGAATTCCTACATCAGTGAACAGGACAGACCATCAGGTCCTCTCTCACCTGTGACACTGTGATGCTGCATTTCTTGGCCAGCTCCTCTTTGGCTTCTTCACTGGGGTAGGGATTGCTGAGGTGTGAGTAAAAATATTCATTCAAAATTTCTGTGGCTTGTTTACTGAAATTACGCCTTTTCCGTCTATGATGAGAGGGAAAAAAATTGAAGTTATGATCAGCATTGATCAAAGAGGAATAGATTAATTATGATCATATATTTAAAACATTCTTAGGGTCTAATTTATCACCAAGATATTGTAAATTATATTCTAGGCACTATCCAAAGCACTATCCAACACATTGTAAGATATACTAAGAAAAATACTAGAATATGAAGCACAATTAATTTCATTATTTAATTTATTCAACAATATTTATTGAGGACCTAATGTGTTGTAGGTATTAAATAAAAATCCATAGGGAACAAAACAGACAAGATTCAGAGAGCTGATAGGCAACTGGAGAGCTAAGGGAGAGAATCAGATGGAGGAAGAAAGAATTTAGACAAGGATCACAGGAATAAATAATTACAAATCTTGGTTACCAAATCAAGTATCATGAAGGAGAGTATGATGTACCATAAAAGTGTTTTAATAGAAAAATGAAACACAGGCTATGGAGTCAGGACTGATTTCCTTGAGAAGTGATATTTAATTTGGGACCTGGAAACATACAGGAGTTAGAGAACAGAAGTAAAAAGTACTAGGCAGAGGAAAAGGTCCAGAAACAGAAAAGAACCTGGTGAATCTAAAGGGCTAGAGGAGGCTGGAACTCAAATAAAGGTAGGAAATGTGTGAGAAGGGGCAGATTAGAGAGGTTTAATGGGCTCCACAAGAATTTGGAGATTTTAGTCTAAATATCATAGGAAGCTATTAAAAGTTTAAGTTTCCATGTTTTAAAAAGATTATTCTGACTACCAAGGAAAAGTGGAGGAGGGTACCTCTTCCCCCACATCCTTGCCAACACCTATTGTTGTTTGTATGCATAATAGCTGCCATTCTGACTGGAGTGAGATGAAATCTTAGAGTGGTTTTGATTTGCATTTCTCTAATTGATGATGAACATTTTTTTTCACGTATTTGTTGATTGATTGTACATCATCTTCTGAGAAGTGTCTCTTCAGGCCCCTGGCCCATTTATTGATTGGGTTATTTGTTTATTTGTTTGGGCTTTTTTTTTTTTTTTTCTGGTGTTTAGTTTTTTGAGTTCTTTATATACCCTAGAGATTAGTGCTCTATCTGATGTGTGAGGGGTAAAGATTTGCTCCCAAGATATAGGCTCTCTATTCACCTCACAGATTGTTTCTTTTGCTGAGAAGAAACTTGAGTCCATCCCATTTATTGATTCTTGATTTTAATTATTGCACCACAGGGGTCTTATTAAGGAAGTTGGGGCCTAATCCCACATGGTGGAGATTAGGGCCTACTTTTTCTTCTACTAGATGCAGGGTCTCTGGTTGTATTCCCAAGTCCTTGATCCATTTTGAGTTGAGTTTTGTGCATGGTGAAAGATAATATGGAAAGCAGTATGGAGATTTCTTGGAAAATTGGGAATGGAACCACCATTTGACCCAGCTATCCCTCTCCTCAGTCTATACCCAAAGGACTTAAAAACAGCATACAACAGGGACACAACCACATCAATGTTTATAGCAGCACAATTCACAATAGCTAAACTGTGGAACCAACCTAGATGCCCTTCAATAGATGAATGGATAAAAAAAAAATGTGGCATATATACACAATGGAATATTACTCAGCAATAAAAAAGAATAAAATCATGGTATTTGCAGGTAAATGGATAGAGTTAGAGAAGATAATGCTTAGTGAAGTCAGCCAATCCCCAAAAGCCAAATGCCGAACGTTTTCTTTGATTATGTGAGGCTGATTCATAGTGGGATAGGGAGCAGGAGCATGGGAGGAACAGACGAACTCTAGATAGGGCAGAAGGGTTGGAGGAGAAGAGAGGGGGCATAGGGTTATTAATGATGGTGGAATGTGATGGACATTATTATCCAAAGTACATGTATGAAGACACGAATTGATGTGAATATACTATGTATAAAACCAGAGATATGAAAAATTGTGCTCTATATGTGTAATAAGAATTATAATGCATTCTGCTGTCATATATAAATTTTAAAAAAGAAGTTTATCTAATCTTAAGTATATGCTAATAAATCTTAGTTATATGGCTTTCTTAATTAAATGTAATAAATTTAGATCTTATTATTTCTGAAAAAAAGAAAATTGGAGGAGGGCACAAAAGAAAATGTAAAGACCATTCAAGGATGATGATAGTAACTCATCTTCAATTTGACCATCTATTTGAATAGAAGTTCAGTGGATAAGACAAAGAAATGAAGGGAAGAGAGAGGAAATACGAATAGGAAAGACAGTAGAATGAATCAGACTTAACTTTCCTATGTTCACCTATGAATATGCCACCAGTGAAACTCCACATCATGTACAACCACAAGAACTGGATCCTAATTAGAATAAGTTATACTATATGCACAGATAATATCTCAAAATACACTCCACTACCACATATTTCTAAAAAGAATTAATTTTTAAAAGTCATTAAAAAATATCTATTTGAAGGGTAAAAGCTTTAGGACTTGATGATGAATTGGATGGGGGAGTGGGTATGGGAAACAAGAATAGTCAGGTAAGGGGAAAAAAACATACCAAGAAGGCATAAACAACTGCCTGGACTTAGGTATAATTTCCTCAGAAATGAAAGAGTAGGAAAAAATTGCTTTTGCTGGGAGAAGATCAAGTACTAATTAACAACGTATTTCAAGTAGCAAAAATGCTCTTTATATTTGGTTGCTTTTATTAACATTTTAAAGAATTCCTGCCTGAAAATTAACATCTGTCAGATTTCACTTTAGATTAGATCCTCCAATAACTGGAAAATAACCTTCCCAAGATAATTTTCTTAATACTTTCTTCCAAATAATCTTAACTATCTTCTCAATAGTGACACCCTACACTCAGAAGAGACACTTATGAAGATGGGTAGTGTCTGAGATTCTTCTAGTTACCACAACATCACTTGAATGGCAGGTTAAATATGCAATCCATGTTTCAACACTCAAGGAGAGTCAAGGGAGTAAGAAATCTAGGTCTGATCAAAACATCTCAGGTTTCAGAAGGTTTTAGAAGGACTGTTTCCTGAGTGATGAAGATTAGATTCAAGATCCACTTGGGGCTTAAAATCAACAGGATTTAATCAAGACTTGGATGGAGGAAGTGATGAGGGAAGAAGGAAAGAAAGAGAAATACACTAGGAAAAAAAAGCAATTAGCATTTTTGCATGGATCATGCACGGATTGGAAAGAAAGAGAAGGTCCTAAATGGAGCCCGTGAAATAGGTACACTGCTGGGCAGGAGTTGTGGCTCAGCGGTAGAGAGCTTGCCTAGCATGCGCAAGGTCCTGGGTTCGATTCCCAGCACCACATAAAAATAAGTAAAATAAAGGCATTGTGTCCAACTACAACTAAAAAATAAATATTAAAAAAAAAGAAATAGGTACACAGCTGAGCTGGGGGCAGACTAAGTAGAGTGGAAAAGGTCTAGAATAGAGACTCAAATGGATCAAACCTGCAGGCATTACATACTATTTGTTGAGAAAACACAGTAATGACCTGCTCATAAAAATCTAGGTTTCTGGCTTCTTATGATAAATTGGAAGATCATCCATGCCAGGTCCACATTATTAGAAGGCAGACGAGGGCTAAAGGTGAGTGATGGGTATCCCCTTAGATAGGCACCTGTCTGTTCTATCCCTTACTACATCCCCAACCCAGCCATTTCACTCAATTTCACTATATGTCAATGGGTGAATTTGTGACTCCCAGTCCTCAACACCGAACCCAGCAATAAGGTCCAGAGTTGGTGGGAGTAGATGACACAAGAGTATAGAAGTATATGTTTGGGAAATGGGGACATGTGAAAGGAGGAATGAGAAGAAAAATCTATTCAAGAAAGCAAAGAGAAGTCTGTTTCACATAGATTTTGCCTAGGCAAAGTTTCAGCAAATATAAAAAAAAATATTACACAAGAACAAATTCCTGGGCAAAACAGAATACCTTACCACATGTTCACAAGTCCAAATTATAGCACCTCTATTTAAAAAACAAGGGGCCTACACAAATTTATTCTTAAATGTTTTGCTTTGGTGCATGCTTTAGCTTGTCCAATTGTCAAGAAAACATGAGCACAGCCTTACAGAAAGGCAGAGTGAGCACAGGAATCATGTATCTGAATGAGCATGTTTGCCTAAAGCAGAACAATCCTGCCTTCTCAGTGTAGAGGGCTTGCTAAGAGGCATTGCAAGAATGCACAGAACCAAAGCTCAGTATCTACATTCACTTGAAGGCATAGGAGAGAATGTGGTCTTATACTTATTTATTTTTTAGAAAAACATCCTGTAGAAAATGCCCATTAAACATTTCCCCCTCAGTTTCGATTCCCCCAGGCTTCACCACACTCTAAATGGCTACGCCTCAGGCCAGTGTGCAGAGACCCATCAGTCCCAGGGCTGAGGCCCATCAGCATCACAGTGTTACTAACAGCAGTCTCTGTGGGAGAAGGGACTGCTCCAAGCTCTGCCACTCTCTGAGGGCTCTGTTCAATCTAGGCTGTTAACATACTTTCTCTTCATGGAAGAAAAATAAATAATTTAGGTGTATACATTATAAATGCAGTTATGCAA
This sequence comes from Marmota monax, assembly GCF_021218885.2. Taxonomy (NCBI): domain Eukaryota; kingdom Metazoa; phylum Chordata; class Mammalia; order Rodentia; family Sciuridae; genus Marmota; species Marmota monax. The sequence continues at coordinate 18,890,387 of NW_026692912.1, read as the reverse complement.
AAAAAAAGCATGCATGTTGACAAGAATGGAAAAGTATCAGCAGAATTAAGGATAGCAATTGTGTTAGGAAGAATTTCTTCTTTTCACAGGTACTTTTTAATATCTTTGTTATCTAAATGCTCAAATTTGACAAACCATTTGAAATGGTTTTTGTTTATTTTCTAACACTACCTCTCTAACTCTGATTTCAACTATTAAGAGTATTAAGTGGAAATATCCATTCATCTGGTCAGTCAATAAATTATTTATCTGCAACTGATTATACATAAGGTGCTTGCTATAATAGTGGGGAATGCAAATGTGTGAGTCTTGGCTTTCAATGACTCTGGCTTATTAGGAGAGAAAAGAAATGTTCATGGAAAACTCCAAGAAAAGGAAGTAAAAAATGTTCTAATTCTTGGACTGGGGTTGTGGCTCAGTGGCATAGTGCTTGCCTTGCATATGTGAGGCACCGAGTTCAAGCCTCAGCAGCACATAAAATAAATAAATACATAAAGGTATTGTGTCCATATATAACAAAAATAAAATTTTAAAAAATGTTTCAATTCTGACCTAATAATTTCATTACTAAGAATTCACCCTTAAGTAAAAAAAATTCTAAAGGTCAATAGGGATCTTGCATAAAGATTTTCACTAACACACTAGTTTCAATAAATATCTGTCTAAAAGAGTGCCAAGCCTTCCCTCCACTATTCTCTGTACCTTCCTTTATCTTTCCTCACAGCATTACCACCCTATTATACTTCATTATACTATTGAATAGAATATAGAGTATATTTGTTTACTTGATCATTATGTTTCCTCAAGTAGAATGTAGGCTCAAGTGGGTCATGTACATAAACCTGTCTTGTTTAACATCATTTCCTCAGCACAAATAAGTACTTGTGGAGCCAGGTGTGGTGGTGCACACCTGTAATCCCAGTGGCTTGGGAGGCTGAGGCAGTAGGATTGCAAGTTCAAAGCCAGCCTCAGTAACAGTTAGGCATTAAGCCACTCAGTAGGACCCTGTCTCTAAATAAAATACAAAATAGGGCTGGGGATGTGACTGCAAAAAAAGTATTTGCAAAAAGAAATCAAAGAAAGAAAGAAAGAAATTATAATGGAAACTGATAGCAATAACTTAAATGCTAAAAAATAAGATAATGCTAATTAAGTTATTTATTATATATCCATTTGGTAAACTTTAACTAATAAAATGGTATTTAAAGCTAAAGCTTATACTCAATGAAAAATGTTTATGTGTTCATGGTGAATTTTCTAAGAAGTAGACCAAATTATGTATACTAAACCATCACAAAAACATAAAAGCCCCCAAAACAAAAAACTAGAAGGAACACTAAAACATTTATAGTGATTTTTTTTTCCTTTAGGTGGCAAAAACATAGTTGCCTTTTATCCCTCATTCTTCTATTGTATGTATTTTCTAAATTTTCCACAATGAATGTGATATTTTTTTAAGTAGAAAAATAATAACAATACAACTTAAAATCTTCCAAGAAGGGGCTGTGGCTGTGGCTCAGTGGTGGTGCACTTGCCTGGCATGTGTGAGGCACTGGGTTCGATTCTCAGCACTGCATATAAATAAATAAAATAAAGGTCTGTCAGCAACTAAAAAAAAAATATATGTTAAAAAAATCTTACAAGAAGAAAAAAGCAGTTCAGGCAGGGACAGGTCAAAGGGGCCTTAAGTATGTGTGTGAGTTATCCAATAATGACAAGCTCTTGCTTTGTTTGATGCTTGGGCTTGAACCCAGGGCCTATCACTGAGCTACACACATGACCCCAGCCCCAACAAGCTATCAAAGGTTTTAAACAAAGCATCAGGTTATCAGAGTGATATTGCAGAGAAGGAATATGGAGGATGGGCTGGAGGGGAGTGAGGCTGGGGACAGGTGACTAGGAGAAGGGTCTGTGAAAGTCTAGGTACAAAAGGACGAACGGGAACTATAGTATGAGGAAAGAGGGAGAGAGAGGGCTAGTAGAGAAAGACTGAAATGAAGCAATGGTGAGTCTGAGTGACTAATTCAGCAGGAAGGAGGGAGAGAGGAGAGGCCTACAGAGCTGTGTCTAACTAGGAAAATGGTGAATTACTAGGTGGTGAATCTCCTTACTTGGCTTTAAGGAAGAGCTCTGGCATGAAGACTGTTCCTCACACTATTTTCCAAATGAAATACTTAGTTATTTCCTTTAATATTATGAAATTTGAGTGAAAATTATCACTTGTCAGATTCCAAGGGGGAGAAAGTAAAACAAAATAGCAACTCCTTTCTAACGCTGAAGACTGATCATTAGCTATAGCAATGCCCAACAGGCATCTCTACAGAGATTGTCTGTACCAGGACCTTGATGATTCTTCTGCCACTCAGCAAGTCACCCTATATAATTTATTACCACAAATAATGTTATTATCTAATTCCTGTGAAGTTTGGTGAAAACTTCAGATAAAAGGAAAATTTTCATATTTACAGGAGAAACTTACAGCCTTTCCTACCTGATTATAACTTACAGAGTTTGGGGTTTTCTGGCAAATGCTACTAATACCACTTTTTTTTCCTAAGTAACTTTATTTTATTTGTTTATCCTTTCTATTTTTTTTTTAAATGTGGTGCTGAGGGTTAAACCCAGGGCCTCACGTGTGCTAGACAAACGCACTAACACTGAGCCACAATCCCAGCCCCCAATACCACTTCTTAGTAGTGTCAAAATATCACCAAGTGTTTTCATAAAATATGCATAAACAACATAAACATTAAGAAATTCTTGGAAAACAAGCCTTTGCTAAAGTAGCATTTCATGCAGAATACTATCCTTAAAAACACAGCTTCAGAATGAAAAGGCTTCATATTCCTATAGTCATTAGCAGTAGCACCAATACTATGCATTTCCCAGTCACTAAACTGGCAGCTAATGGCATTCCCATGACCAGACAAGATGTAACAGCGCAGGCCCCTTGAGGTGGGCAACTTTGCACTATAGGGAAGAACTCCAGCAGCCAAATTAAAGAACCTAAGACCCATTAGCCAGCTTTACAGGAAACAATACACAAAGAGTGAAGAGGGAGCCATATAATAAATTTATGGGCTCACATACCTGGCATCAAGGAATCTTGATCTTAGAATCATAACTGCTTCACAAGTGCTTTGTTTGAGCTGCATCTGAATGGAACTAAATTTTCGATGGATGATGCCCACCATTCTTTCAATCTCTTTTGGGGAAATGGGACGCGTTCTACTCTGTTCTCGGAGAAGGTTCATCACATGTGTAGTGAACTCATTACATGCCTGTAATGGAGGACCAAAAAAAACACTTCTTAGAAAACTGATATTTTTACATTATCACATCCAGACATTAACTTATCTGAATTTCTACCTAATTTGCAGTCACTAATGCCATTGTGTAGAGGGTAAGATAAATAAAACAAAGATACTTGGGAAATAGCGGTGATGTAGTTAGATGGGGCGGGAAGATCTGAAACTGAGTGGCCAGACATGCAAAGGAGACACATTGATCAACAGCCCTTCCCAACTCTCCTTGTTCTAGTTCCAAAGTAAGGTTTTTCCACTGGAAGGTGCTTGCTACTATTTTATGTGTGTACACACACACACACACACACACACACACACACACACACACTTTTTTTCCCTACTCCCTCTAGTGTTTTACATTTGGTCAACAAATGTTTACTGCAAAATTAAGTTCAAACCTTTCCAAGTGATATCAGGGACACAGAAACAAGCAAGATGGAGACTGGCCTTCAGTGAAATAAAACATAAAAAACTAATTCTCACACAAGGAAATCAGTACATAATGTAACAGGAAGATATTAATAAGGGCTTCTTCCTACGTTCCAAGGAGGGAGTGTTCTCATCTGGAAAATTCATGGGAGAAGTCATGTTGGGCTACAAAGAATGGGTAGTATTTCTGAAAGGTAGAAGCAAGGAGAAATTCTAGGCACAAGAAAACTCTAGCACTAACACCATGTAGCAATTTCAGTGAGTGGGTAGGAGGAACAGAAAGATATGTAGAAAAGAGGAAGGCCTATTTTCTTGTTTAGGTAGGAGTTAGGGATTGTGCCCAGGCCTCAGGTGTGTTAAGCATTATCTCTACCCCTGAGTTACACCCCTAAGGCAAGAACTAAGGATTGAATAAGCACATGACAAGCATGCCAATGACCTAGTATAATTCGGCTGCACTCATGCCCCGGTGGATAAAAGCAACCTCTGTAAAGCAGCTCAGCCCTTCTAAGTAGGGGCAGCAGGAAAATTAGAATAGAAAATTTGAAAATAAGAATTAGACTTGGGACCCAACTTTTTAGCTAACAATGCTTGGACACTGTCTCTTTCAGTTCACTTGCTCTCTTTTAGATCTCAAAACTGTATAACTGGTTCTACACTGAAATTCAGCTCTTCCTTGGTAAATAAAGCATCAGTCTACACTCTTGAATAAAAATAACATCTAGCATTTTTGTTAAAATAGACAGGATGCAAGATTCTGCGTTTTATCTCACAACCCCCGCCCCCCGTAGGATAGGCAGACAGAATGATCACTGATCAAGGCAAAACATATTTTGAAATTATAATCATGTCCACTTCCCTACAGATATCCTGAACATTGCTCACATATAATACATGGTGGTTTTTCTAACTGCTCATTAGAGAACTAACCTTTTAAGTACACTGGGTATTTTACTTGAAGCTTTTACAGAATTTTTCTATAAATATTTTTAAGGTGAGGTAAAATGAATCTTCTTACCATTTATTTCAAGTTGTTTTTTAAAAAAATATGTTCAAATCTTAAGAAAATTTAAATTCCCTATGAGTAGTGACCCCACATTATACTTATGAGATTCTTAGAATACAGAACTGTGCAATATACACAGTAAGCAACCAAGACATCCCCAGATGGATGGGTGGGCTTTCCCATCATAATTTTTAAGAGTGAGGGAGGTTCATATCCAGGAGCTCATTGCCCCTGGGCCATGAGTACAGGATTCTTAACCTCAGTCCATGGAAGGGGTTAGGATATCTGTGGCAAAATGTATCCTGGGAAATTGTATGTCACTTGTGTGCACAGATGTGTGAGGATCTGCAATTTATTTTCTTTTTAGATTCTCAAATAGTCTGTAACTAAAAAAGAGTTAATAATTATTGTCCAAGGTTATAATATAGTAAAATAGCATGGAATTCTTTAGAATAAAACCAGATTTTGTTCTATATTTAAGAAAACCAATATATTTTAAAGTAAATGTAAAATTTTCCACTATGTTATCAATTTGGATTATCTTCTGCCAAGCGAAAAACAACTGGTCACCCAGCCAAGAAATATTACTTTTTTTTCTTAAACTTTCTTTGAGGATATGTTTACATAATTTCCAAATTATATAATTTGACAATATTCACCTTCAGTTTTCATATCAGTAAAATGAAGAAAATCAAACTTAAAATTTTTCTCCAAACTGGGATTAGCGAATCTACAGCTTCATACCTAATTCCATAGAATGTTGACATGTGGTACAAAAATACAGTATGTTTGGGAACTGCTGGGTTAACCAAAATTTTAAAAGATTTATTGGGCATGGGAGGACAGTACTACTCAGTATTTTTATGCCAATATGCATAGAGGAGAAACGATATATACAACTTTACCAAAATTTGGCCACTCAAACTCTAATCTCCAGATCAGTGCTATCAAATAGAAATATATACTAAGGCACATACAAAAAGTTTTAAATTCTCTAGGAGCCATCATTTCAAAAACTACAAAGAATCATTTTAACAACGTATTTGATTTAACCGTATGTATGAAAAACATTTCAACACACAATGTGTTTAAAAACAAAAAATGTTATCAAGATATTTTTACATTCCTTTTTGTACTCTTAGAAAGCAGTGCATATTTTACATCTGTAGCACATCTCCATTCAGATTAGGCTAACTCTTAAGTGCTCGCTAGCTATGTACATTGTGAGTAGTATATTATGAGACAGCACAATTCTAGAGTGTATTATGGGCCAATGAACTAAGAAAACCCTTTGGGAAACACTATCCTAGATAATCCTGGATATATTTATATTTTTATTCTTCACCGCCACATTTATAAATGCAGAGGCAAGACTCATTTATGAATGTCCTTAGTGAAATATTGGAAATTATTAATCTTTGTATCCCAACCCTTAAGTATGTCTTAATAATCTTAATGGGAAGCACACAAAAAGTACTTCTATTGCATACCAAAGGACAGCTACCTTAAGAAAAAGCATTCTGAGCTGGGTCACTCTTTTCACAGCAACATTTTTACTTGAAAACAACATTGATAAATTATTATTATTTGGAGTTGGGTAGCTGGCAGATGTTTTCTCAAAATGAACCAAGTGAGCCTCTCATGTCAAAGAAAATAGCTGGCAGAATTTGTGCCCATGATAAAATTTGAGTTTTCAAGTGGAAATTAGAATTTTGGAAAACTTGCATCATACAGTGAGCTTGACAGTTTCCCTGTAGACTTTCTGATTAATTCATTGTTGATATTAATATATACATGTATTTTAGTACTGTATAATGAAATGCATTAACATTTGGAAGATACTCCAAATTCAGTGAACCAATACTTTACAACTGATCAATGCATCACGTTACAAAGCACGCACAGGTAGAAGATCTATTCCAAGAGCAAACTAGATCAATAGATTTTAAAGGAGAACCCAAAAAGTTCATTGATGTGGTTTCAGATTTCAACTCATAACTAACCTGTATAAAACTACAACTTGTCAAGTATTGATATAATATTTTTTTAAATCCACAATTTTCTGAAAAAGTTATTAATATACTCCTTTCTTTTCCAATGATGTATGTGTGTGAGGCCAGATGTTCCTCATATACTTCAACATATGACAACAGATTGACTGCTGAATCGGAGAATCAAAATGACTTCTATTATGGCCAGCATGAGAGTGTGTGAAAATGTAAAAGCAATGCCATTCTTCTCACTAAATTGAGGGTTTTGGGTTTTTTAAAAATAAAACTTTGAAGTTATTTTACTTAAGATGTGATTGCTTGTATCGTTCTTAAATTAACTAGTAAATACTTTGAATTTTTCTAGCTTTAGTTTCTATTATAATAAATATTGATAGATAAATCCACCTAGGTGCAGGGGAGGGGCTCCAATAATTTTCAAGAGTCTAAGTTCTATAATTGAGAAGGTAAAGAATTGCCGTACTGGGATAAATGAAGAAGCACTTTTAACTTGCTGTGTAATTTCTTAATTCCTACAAACCCTAGTCACACATTTTGATAACATACCCATGGCAAGGTATAGTCTTGGTAAATAATTCAGGACTCTTATGTGCATGACATCTGAGATGTTAGCTTTCTTAGATTTTGTCTGGCTGAATTTTAACCACAATGGGGGTCTTTGGTTTCTAAGAAGCATCCAAAGGCCCATTGAGAAAAAAGGGGTTAAAAGCAAAAGTTTCTGTATCTAAAAACTCATAATTTCCTAAAACATTTGCTGAATGTCTCACAACTTATTAAGTGAAGCCATCTATGAATACAAATGCTGATTAGCAATTTGGCAATAGCCCAACATTCACAGAATTCACATAGCTTTTCTTTAAACCAGTAGTTCATACATGATTAATTAGAACATCTCATTTATGTAGTGTGCACTTTAGCTCATTACTCTAAGTAAAATTCGTTAAGTATTTACATTTAGATAATTAAAATCTGGGTACACCCTTAAGAAAGATGCATACACTTTAGGCAAAGTGATTTTTTTTTTTTCCTTTATACCACTGAAAGTAAATTACAGCCTCATTTACAGCATCATCTGTACCAGTTTCAGAGCAGAGCACAGCACTGCCTCATCTACTCTGTAAAAGGTACACATTTTAAAACATATGAATGTAGTAGGAATGATCAAATGACTGCAGAGTTATTCAGAAGAGCCACACAAACATACCTGTATTGATGCTGTTCATAATACAGAAAGCTTATTTCAAACATCTGCCTTATCCTTCATCCCATCTACAAGACTATATTATTAAGACATTTGGAGAAATCTATCATTATTTTATTGTTAAGTGGAACTGTCAGTTAAGAACTTTCTGATCAATGTCCATAATATAAATGCATATACACCCTGGTTCATTGGAATATTTAGGAAACAAGAATTTTAATTTCTTGAATTTCCTGATTAGAATATTGACTGAATTCTCTTTTTCTTTTAATTCAGCTATCATGATTCAGCTGCTTTCATGTTTTAAAACACACAAAATTCACATAAAGCATGGAAGACTTCATCTGACAAAAATATTTCCAATCAATTTTTTTCATAAGCTTATCTCTTTGCCATTTGTTCCTTTCTCCTCAAAAATTGAAACCAAGTAATAACAGTTTCTTGAAAGATTTGTATTCTAGATGTCTTAGTGGTATTTTTGGGCTAGTAAAACCATCTCTTCAATATCTACACCTATTTGATTTACACAGAAAACTAAAGCTCTCAGTTTTTTCTCCATTTTGTGATAATGCTTTGTTTAGTTGTGTATTCAAGATTCAACTTTTATGTTTAAGTTCAAATAACAGAATGTAAAATCAGAGAGTGGACAAGCACTGATGTTGAGGAAGTTTTCAAATGAGTCAGAGATCAGTTCTAAAAACTGAATTATTCCTTGTAACCATTCAGGAAAATTGATTGTAGACAACAGATCATAACACCCCCTATTTTTTTTTGACCAAAAGAAGAAATCTCTATTAAAAGATGCCCAGCCAGGTGCAGTGACCTGTGCCTGTAGTCCCAGCTACTCAGGAAGCTGATGCAGGAGGATCACTTGAGCCCAGGAGTTCAATTCTAGCCTGGGGAACACAGTGATACCTGGTCTCAAAACACAAAACAGAACAAAAAAAAGTAGATACCCCTCAAATTTGCATTGCAACCATTTTCTAAATGTCCTTAGTAACTTTGCTAATAACTCTAATACCATAGATTTTATATTTATTGAATGTTTGTTAAGTCAACAAACCTTCTTATTTGGAGATTAAAAAAATGATTCTGTCCAAGCCAATTGGAATAAGACCAATATACCCAAGAAACAGTCACAAAGACAAAAATATCTGTTGTACCTCAACACTTCTCACTGACTCAAATGGTTTAGGAACATATCTCATGAGAGTTTTATAAAGATTATGTTGTGGGTTAAATTCTTTACGATAACTAATACTCAATAAATGGTAGTTATAATTGACAATAAAAATGACAATTTTATAAAACTCATGTTGTGTCTGTCATTCTGTAAGTCCTACTCTGGTTACCTAATATAGTTCAGCCTTCTCATAGTCTGAATAAATAGTTTCCAAAGTTGGAAAAAAAAATTTGAATATAAAAGGACTCATTTTATTTATCAAGTTTGGGATCATAAATAAAATTGATACACAGAGTCAAATAACTGGTAACTTGGAAGACAAAAAGGGGATACTCAAACACTCCTTCCAGCTAAGGAAAAGCCTCAGCATTAAAGCCAACAAGAATTTTAGCTTCATGGCACATGCCTGTGATCCCAGCTACTTGGGAGGCTGAGGCAGTAGGATCTCATGTTGGAGACTAGCCTCAGCAATTTAGCAAGACCCTGTTTCAAAATAAAATAAAATGGGCTGAAGATGTAGCTCAGTGGTAGAGAGAGCATCCCCAGTGGGGAGTTCAATCCCTTGTACTAGGGAAAAAAAAAAAAAAAAAAAGCCAACAAAAAGCAAAACTCTTTCCATGGAGAACTGAACAAAAAGGCCATGCTTGGGAATGTGAAATATAAAGCTTACACCAGGTAATATCCTATCCTGCTTAATTATTAAGAAGAACAGCAAAACAGAACCAAGGCGGCACAATCTCTACTGTGATAACAACAGCATTTTTAACTTAGTAAAAGAAAATTCCTTTTACAAGCAAAGGTGATTTTTGCCGGCAAATATTAACATAAGCAGAGATCCTCAGAAAAGCATGAGGATGTGCCTTTAAATCCTGCACTCATTCTCCATTCCCAACAATCCCCTGCAATCTCTGAGTCTTAAATTGTTTGCACAATCTTTTGCTACTGCCAAATGATACCTGATTGGTCTTGAGCACATCCAGTGTATATACTTGGTTCCAGTGTTCTGCTGGATTTGGGGTGAATACAAAAGACATCTATGAACTCAGAGAGCAGGTTACTTAATGCTTGGGAAGGGTTGGGACCTTTACAACACTTTTGCCTTCAGCAAAAATGTATTTCAATATAATTATAGTAGATAGCTTTCAATATGTCATCTCTGTTATAGCAGCTGTAAATTATAAAGTGAATTGCCTGTATACAAGCATTTCCTTCTGGGACAAGCAAAGTGTGAGAGCTACACAGAGCATAGTGTATCCTTCCTCAAACAGATGTCAAGGTCAAATCTCATTTGCAAAAACCAATGAGTCCATTTTCTTGGGTAGAGAAGTGGAGAAACCAAAAAAGGCTAGCTCAATTGAAGGTCTTCAGTTCTTAAAAGCAAGGCTTCCTGAGGACCGCTGGCTTAAATTCGTTAGAAACTAAGCTATTTTAACAGTTGGGTCTTTAAATTACAATTTTAAACCTATATTTAAAAGGTAGAGTAAAATGATTTTTCAAAACTTGTAGCTAATCAACAAAGAAGACAGAAGCAACTGGATTTGTTTCAGCTAGAAAAAAGCAATGCATCTGAGATGAAGTATTAGAAGACCATTTGCAGCAAGCTTTGGAAAATTGTCGTATTCCTGCTGGGTATCAGAATCAACAAGTCACAATTAAAATAGTTTGGTTTCCTTTTGGATGGTAGTAATATTCAAGAATCTTACTTTAATATATGTTTAATGCCTAATATTTCAAAAGCACCTGCATTTAGGTGGTGAACATCAAGAATCATTAAACCTGAGCCTATGGAATAGAGACATATGATCAAAGAACACTTTGGGGGGAAAAAAGTGTTTTTAGAGACAATACCATACCTAACACCCATACTGAGACTTACAGCCTGAATATGATTTTGCTCAAACTGTAACTCTAGTCTGCTTAGCTTTGTAAATGTGGCTATGCTTAGAAGGTACTTTGATTTACCGCAGTGGTGGTGTTTGTTAATTTTATGGCAACCTAAATCCAAACAGGTTTTAGATACATTTTTTATTACAGCTTCATCGCAAAACACAGTAGAGTCAGTGAATAACTCTAAGATTCCAAAGTAGTTTAGTAAGGCTCAATACAAATTTCTAATGAATTCTCTGCCTTAACATATATGTTCTTCCTATTTACTGATAAGCTTTCTGTCAGTGTATCCATGATCACTCGAGGGAAGAAAAAATAATTTCTGGAAAGTAATTAAAATAGTAGGTTTTCCATTTGCTTTGTTCCCATTTCAAATGTAATCCAACATAGACAAATTGGAGAAAACCAGTACCAGTAAATTATTTTTCAATTCTGTGTGAGTACCAGTATAATTCAATAGACAAATATGGCACATTGTCAAAACTGACTGCAATGCCTGATTCTAACAATGTGTGGCATTGGACAAACCACTTAACCTCTGTGAATCCCACTGTCTTATCTATAAGATAGAAATTATGACATGATTTACTTTAGAAATGCCACCGATTCAACTCATTTACCTGTTTCACCCTTCTAGTAATACCAAACATATCCCTAAAGGTCTAGATGTTCTTATATCCTAAAGAACTGAAAGGAGGGCTGGGGTTGTGGCTCAATGGTAGAGTGTTCACCTAGCATGTACAAGGCCATGGATTCAATCCTCAGCACCACATAAAAATAAATAAAATAAAGGTATTGTGTCCAACTACAACTTAAAAAAAAAAAAAAACCTGAAAGTTAGAGTTGACTGTTTTATGTCAAAACTCACTGATAATTAATAACTTAGGAGAACTACAAACAAAAGAGCTATAAAAGCTAGGTCCAAAGACAACCCAAGGGAACTAACTGCTCCTGTGCAACTTCTAAAACAATTCAGCACCTACAGAAAAAAACTGATTCTGGTGAGTCTGCCAATTAGTCCTCATACCCCATTATTTATTTGTCCATAATGATGCAGAGATTTCATATATCTATCTGTTCTTTCTGAAAGTATTAACAAGAAGAAAGGAAATATACATTTAAACATTTACTAGATGACTGTACCCAGAGATAAGACTCATGATTACATGTTACTCCCAATTTTATATTTAATGCAAAATAACAAAAAAAAATTAACTTATGTAGAACTTGTATCTAATACATATAATTTTATAGAAAAAACAAAACCCTCAAATTGTCAAAAATAAATAAATAAATAAAATCTTGGTGATCTGATTCTGGTATTAGCTAAGAGTAGGGTTATTAAAATTCTCATGGGAAATTTTTAGGCATATTTCTAAAACCATGAGGCTCAAGTGCTGGTCATCAACTGATACCAGCTTCTCCAACCTTCAACAGGGCCACAGGGGAGGGGGTGGGGAGGGAGTAAAAAGATAAGTGTGGAGAAACATGGCAAGGACAGTAAGGAACTACCTCAATTGCTCAGCTGTACAAGGTGACTGGTGGTATTTACCTAGTAAATATGTATAGATGTATTTAACATAAACTTATGCAATTAGGATTGTATAAATTAGAAACACTTTATATTGTTTATGCTCAGGGCAACCTTTTCAACCATGACTTATTTTGTTTACTTTTAATTATTCATATGTCAAATCAGAAAGCTAATTTTTTTTCATGTACAATAAAAGATAACTTTTTCCAAAATTCTTATTTGCACATTTTCCACCAGAATTTATTCTTATAGATTAGATATAATTCTGGGTCCCAGAAAATCCTATTCAGAAAATAGAAAATATTTCATAATATTAATTTACATTACATTTTAAGATAACACTGCATAAATCTTTCTACCTTCCTTAAAAACATACTCACCCCTGGGGTAGAATTCAGCATTTGTTTAATACCATTATATCCAGATTATTATTATATATATATATATTTATATAACTATTTATACAACTAAATCCTCTATCTATCTGAAAGTGTTCAGGGATCTTATTAAGAAAAAAAATCATTAAGCCTGAACAGGGGTTATGGAAGGGAGTTTTGGAGGGAGAGAGGGATGAGTAGCACAGAGGATCTTCAGGACAGTGAATATACTCTGCGTGGTCCTATATGGGTATACATTTATCAAAACCCATGGAATGCACAATGCCAAGAGTGAGGCTTAAGGTAAACTAATGGACTTTGGGTAATGATGCATCAATGTAGGCTCACCAACTACAACAAATGTAACTCTAGTGTGTTTCTATATTGACCTCATTTCTTTTGCTCTTTGAGTTAACACTTACCCCTCACAATGGGGAATGCTCTGCATATGCAGGGGAAGAGGGCATATGACATATCTCTATACCTTCCTCTCAATTTTGATGTGAACCTAAAACTGCTTAAAAAATGTATTTCAATATAATTATAGTAGATAGCTTTCAATATACTTAGCAAGATCCTGTCTCATAATAAATAAACAGAAAGGGCTGAGTATGTGGCTCAGTGGCTAAGTGCCTCTGGGTTTAATCATTGGTACCAAAACAACAGCAACAACAACTACTACGCACTGTGAACCCCACTTCACACTTAAGTGTATGGATTTTGAGAAGTTAACTAGCTATTTAGTAAAGTGTGTATGCTTGAAATTATATGATGTCTAAGACTTATTTTTAAACACCACATCTCCCGTCCCCCCCCCACAATTTTTTTTAAATGGCCAGGTGAAAGACAAAATAAAGAGTGGCAAAGTGCTAACTGTTTTCCTGGGTGATGGCTGTATAGGGGACTCTTTATTTTAGGTTGAAATTAACAATAGGCAACTGTTTTGTTGTCTTGCTTTTATTTTTGAGGGGGTGAGTCTTGCTATGTTGCCCAGGTTGACCTGTAACTCCTGGACATGAGTGATTCTCTCGCCTCTGCCTCCCAAGTAGCTGGGACTATAGGTGGTACCAGCACAACCCATTTGCAACTGTTTTTGATCTAAAACTTAGCAATTTCATAGAATTTGATCTAATACTATTCTCTTTAATTTTGTGTATGTTTTAAAGGTTTCATTATAATGAGCTTCTTTATTAATTTTCAAATAAGAATTCTTATCAAATAAGAATTCCTCAAATTAAGCAACATTTTGGTCTTAAACTAACAATTAAAATATATTTAAAATGAACCACAAACATTTTACCTTATTATATTAAATCTAAGACTCACTTGTTTTTCCCTAAAGTTTTAACGTCTTTGGAGTTTAGAAGCATTTTGTAATCAATGGCATTTTAGAGTTAAAACAGCAGTCTGAATTTTCTTGGTAGTGCATAAAAAAATGGCACAGCTTAAATTCAAAGATATCTTAGGTTCAGTGAAGGACTGTTAGTAAAATTGCTGAGAACAAGAATTTTAATCCTTACTCCTTTTGAAATCAGGAATTCAGCACACAAAGCCTGGTATCTTGAGGTACTACCCATAATTATCCTGGGAGGTCTCATGCTCAGAAAGACAGGCCAGAACCTGCTTACTTAAGTAATGCAAGTTAGTTCCCTTTCCTATAGTCTGGCACAATCCATAAGAATTAATTCCTAGGAGGATTCTAGAGCTCACAGCATAGGAGATAAAAGCTCACTATGCAATGCTTCCCTTTAAAAGTTGTTAATGCTTATGAACAAAGCCGGTGCATAAATATAATTACACCGAGCTCTGAAGGGCACCAAGTGGTGAGGTTAGAGGGGAACAATGGCTGCAGGTGTTGTAGTAAGGGCATGTGAATATGAGGAATAAAGAAAACTAAAACATGTGAATAGGATAAAACAGGGTTAGATTCACCTCCTAAATTTCAAAGAGTCTCCATTTCACAATTCCAACAACTCACTTGGGTTTCTGTATCGACCCCATTTCTTTTGCTCTTTGAGTTAACACCTACCCCTCACAGCCCTGAGAAGTGGTTAGCATGGTCAACCAGAAGAGAAATAGAGGATTTGTGCAGGACTATGAGAGTGGCGGCTGCTGACCTGTTCATATTTCTCCAGTTCTGTGTGATAGATTTGTCTGATCTGGGTCAATTTGGCTCTGTAATCTGAGTGTTCAATAGAGTTATCTGAAGAACCTCCAGAGGCTGCCGCGGCTGCAGCTGCTGCCGCCGATCCCCCACCTTTCTCAGGACCTGAAACCCCTTCTGCCAAAAGCATATTGTCCAGTCTCATTAGCTGGGGATCGGGAGGGTCTTCCTCCTGGGCTCCTCTGATGCTGAGACCTTCAAGGAAAGAGAGAAACAGAGAAGAAGCGAGAAACAGGACAAATAGTGTGAGTTATTTTGTTTATTTGAGAATATGATTAAACAATATCAGTGCACTACAATTCATGCTGAAAACTTCATTGCTCACATTTTATCAATAAGCTTGAATAAGTATGAAAATTACTTTCAAGAAAATATTTACATGCATCCTCAAATGTCTAATACCACTCCCTCCAATTTATCCCAGATTGGATCCTTAGAAAAAGGTAACCCTGACCTCTTGGCATATCCTAATCATCCAAGATTCTCAGATTTAGATGATTTGAGCATAAAGTGGTTAAAAAAAAAAAAAAAAACTGGGGAGGGATGGTTAAGAAAGGAAGAAAATAATTCCAGAGATATAAAACAAGTTCATCAAATGGTGGTTATTCTCTTTCTGCACTTAGAGAAAAAGAATAAAAATTCTCATAAAATAATTTTAATTCAAAAGTTATATCCAAAAATTAGAAAATAAACAAGATTAGATGGCTTTTTTATCATGTAATTTCAGAAGAGGAATGCATACAATATGAGGTAATTAACTGTACTTGAGTATCTATATTATTAAATGAATAGAATTAAGCAAACTATAAAACCAGGACACTAAATACAGTATTAAAAATGTGCCACTGACATGGCTATAGTGCTGGGCACACTAGCCTCAATCTAATTTTGCTTTTAAATCAAGAACTTCCTAAGTGATGCCCAGTCAGCATCCTCTTCTGAGTACTATAGATCACAGCTGACAATTCATAGGTTTAATCAGGTCACATAGGCTTTCTGCCAAGATGTTTTCAACAACACAGAAGACAAAGTTTTAAAATAATTATGATGGTATAAAAAGCACCAGAGTCATGACAGCTCAAATCAGCATTTTCATTAATGTGCAACATAATCTAAAATATCCCAGCCCAATTAACCTCTGTAAATCTGTTTAAAAGAAGGTTCCCCACACTAGTCATGAGACTTCTAGGGACAAAGGGGAAGGAAGTTGGCATCTTGCATGTTTGCATTTGGATTCTGCTTTGCGTCTGTACCTATTGTTGTTTATCCACAGTGGTGCACACTCTGTGTCTAGTGTAACTTACATGACAGTAACATCTATAAGCTGCCAAGTATTCAACTGATCACTAGCTCTGTGATTTTATGTTAACCTAGAACTACCATCAATTTTTTTAAGAACAGACTTCATTCCTAGATGTCCTGAATTATAACCACAGCATGACTCTTTTTTTAAAAATCTGTACTTAGTTGTCTTAACTCAGATGAACAACTTAATAATTCCTTCCCCTCAAACACTTTAAAGATGAAACTTTCATTTAAAAATACACTTCAGAATAATTTCAACTGGATAATAAAACAAACTCACCATAAATTAAAATTATGTCTGTTAACCATTCAGAGATAAATAAGATTTGAAAACTATAATATCCTTAGATAATAAGTTCATTTAAGGAAGCAAGGATAACTTTCTTTCTAAATCTATATCAACCCATTCATTGCTAAAGATAACTAAAGATCTAATGTATTTGCTATTTCTTCTAGAATTCGAAAAAGCTGCCTCATATTGTTCTTGAACTACCCCATATTGGTTAATTTGATATTTTTAACTTAACATCTTTTATTTTCCTCCTTTTTCATTCACTAAAATGTTTTAAATATTATAATCCCATGGTTTGGACACACTCATAGGTCATATGTCAAGTTTTCTGTGTCCTTTACATGTTGTGAGGCTTACTATGGACTCTTTTCTTGCACTTTGGGTTCTGTTTCACTTTATAATGTTTAAGTTTCTCCTTTTAAACTTAACTTTTGCTCACATTTTTGTGTACCTGCTGTTTCTCTTTTGGATTTACAGATAATGGTGTTTCTGGAAATGTTTATCTACCTTTAAGGTTCCATCAGTTTTCTAATTTTCTCTTTATATATGAACACATTGATCTTTTCCCTATGGACATGTAGTATAGGTCTTTAATAGTAGATCAACAGCCATTGTCAAAATTATTATATTATTCTACACTTTTTGCACAGTGGCAGACAAAAGATGCTCAATGACTGATACTAAGGGAAGCAGACCATAAGGAAGAAAGAAGGAAATCCATCAGAAAGAAATGGAAAAGGTACACACTAATTAGCCATCTATAACACTTTTATACATACCTAATATGTATATGAACCATCACCACTATACCAATAGAAAGCACCCTTAAGTTCAATGGCAGTGAACACAAGAATAATTGTTAACTATATACTTTCAGCTACTATAATATTCTCCTAAGTAATCTTATTTCAAAATTGAAAAGTATATCAACATGTGTTTGCCTCTAGAATAAGAAAAAATGTTTTAATGCAATTAAAATTATTTACTTTCTAAATTATGTGCATCAGATATCATTAAAAAAATTTTCCTAACAAAAAGTTCACACTCCTTTGGAGAAAAAGTACTAGAGTTCTTTGCAATTAGGCAGCAATGAGAAGCCTATTTATCAATAATGAAGTCATTTTTATAACTTTATTTTGAAAAGTAAATCAAGTTTTTTTCTATTAAGCAAAGTAATGATTAAGGTGCTCTAAAC
>NW_026692912.1:18812500-18867500 GCF_021218885.2 Marmota monax | reverse complement strand
CTAAAAGCAAATGTCTTCTGTCCTTTTGTTTCCTACGTAGCTATTACTATTATAATCCAACACTGCTAGTACTTAGGTTTCATTCTATCACTTTGCCTAAAAATTGTCTTCAAATTTAAATATATTGAGTATATATACTACATGTCAAACAGCAAATATTTTTTCACAGGCTCTCTCACTTTTTTTTTTTAAGATAGAGTGAGAGAGGGAGGGAGAGAGAGAGAGAATTTTTAATATTTATTTTTTAGTTTTCGGAGGACACAACATCTTTGTTTGTATGTGGTGCTGAGGATCGAACCCGGGTCGCAAGCATGCCAGGCGAGTGCGCTACCGCTTGAGCCACATCCCCAGCCCCCCCCCCCTTTTTTTTTTTAAATAATCTTACAGGACAGGTGCCATTAGCCTATCTATAGATAAGGAAACCAAATTTCAAAGAGGTTAAATGAGTTAAAAAGCACAAGACCACATGGCTAGTATTCAAATACAGATCACTGTTTCTGAAGTCTAAGATTCTACTTCATTTCAAATAACTAGAGAAACAGGCTACAATGTTGAATTTGAAGTTCACTTTGCAAATACAATACAAACAAACTACAATAGTGGAGAATATAGCTTTGGAGTCAGAATGGCCTGGATTCAAATTCTATCACTTATTGTTATGTGATCATAGGAAGATCTCTGATTCACTCTATGTAAATAGGGAATTACTATGAAGCTAAATGACATGAAGTATGTAAATGCCTAATACAGTAAGTACCTGGCATATAACTGTCTCTTAACAAATGAAAATCTGTTTACATTAAGATACAACATTTCAGGCTGGGGATATGGCTCAAGCAGTAGCGCGCTCGCCTGGCATGCACGGGGTGCTGGGTTCGATCCTCAATACCACATAAAAATAAAAAATTAAGATATTGTGTCCACCTAAGAAAAACACTAAAGTATAATTTAAAAAAAAAAGATTCAATATTTCCCAAAGCCAAACAACTAGCTACTTAGTATCATGTGAAAAATGAAACATTTTATCAAAATCCAGCTCGTGAACATACACAATATATAGGCAAGCTGAAACAATTTGCCCTTCTATTAAAACATTTATATGAGGGGCTGGGGCTGTAGCTCAGTGGTGTGAGGCACTGGGTTCAATCCTCAGCACCACATAAAAATAAATAAATAAAATAAAGGTTTCATGTCTGTTTACAACTAAAAATGTTTTTTTAAAACTTTTATATGTTGTTTGATAATATATATTACATGGTCAAATTTGATCTTTTTATAATTATGGCGTTTTTATTATATATTAAATTTCTTCACAGATTGTCATACTATTACCTTGCAACATATTTTAATGGCATACAGTTTATTGCCTTTTTGCTGTTTCAATTTTTGACTTGAGTTGTACTCTCGTATCACTTCCAGTAGTGGAATGGCACTGTGTTGATGATGAAACACTAATGATAGCTGCTCATTATTAGTGAGCTCTGGTCACACTCTTCATATGCACACAGGCACTTGGAGAATGGCCATGTGTAGAAGAATGCACAGCAAGGAAATGATGCTCTGATTTGCTCTGAAATAAGGTTTCTTTCCTTCTTGCAAACGTACTCATTAGTATCTTAAAATTGGCTACAGTGTTCTTGTTAAAATTTGTTAAAACTAGACCAAGGTTACACATCTTCTCAATTAGTATTCTGAAAATCTTTAATCAACTATTTCACAGATAAAATGAATGGTATTTCATGGAGAAATATCATATATATCTCCATAAGTGATACAAAAATTTTAGTCAGAAACTACTAGTAGGGAGAAATGATCCTTTTTTTCATTTTTAATTTTTCTTGAATAAAAATACTAGATTCCAATTGAATTTTTAATTTTTTAATACCAAATATATTTATTTATGTACCTTAAGATTATCAGTAAATATCACCCACACGTTCCTTGTAGCAGTTAAGAATCCTGCCCTATCAGATAATTAATCTCATGTTTTTGTTAGTATTCACTTATTTTGATGCACCATCTTCTTTTCCCTTTCTTTAAATGTTCAAAAAATGAATATACAAATTACAGCCACCTGACTTTGTTATGAACACCAGATATCTACTAGAAAGTCAATGGTTCCCTTTTACCTTCTGTAGAAAGGAATGTCCACTTTATTGTTTTTGGAATGCCAAATTATCTTGATACACAGGTACTGCTCAAATAGCATGCTAGTAAATATGGCAGGAGGGTCATTGACATTTCCAGTACATTTCAATGTAACAGCACAGCATAAAGTTTTATCTGTATTATTATAAAGGACAGAGACTCAGTTTTATTGAAAAGGCTCTGTGAAGCATCCCATGATTATAGGAAACATGAAGTTTACCAGATGTTTCACATGATTTTATTTTAAAGTATCCTGGCTCTTTGCCATAAATACAGAATCTAATTAATAACTGAAAGTGATTTCTATATTTTATATTTCTATATTTTATTTATTTCTATATTTGTATGTATGCATCTCTCTTAAGAAGTTTGCATTTTGCTGTAAGAACTGTGGATGTTTCATTCAATGGTCATCTTCCAAAAGGGTATTTTGTGCTTCTCATTGTAGCATAATGTCCATCACTTCTCTCCATTAAAACCCACGTAAGGGCTAGGGTTGTGGCTCCAGAGGTAGAGTGCTCGCTTAGCATGAGTGAGGCACTGGGTTCGATCCTCAGCACCACATAAAGTAAAATAAATACATTATGTCCACCTATAACTAGAAAATAAATTTAAAAAAGAAAAACCCACATAAGTGTCTGAACAGCCTGACCACACATGTGGTGCAAAGGACAATGGCAAGGAAGCTAAGAGCATCTTCCAAGCAGCAAAGCACACAAACAAGACCTCTCTGTTAATAATTTGAAGAATTCATTTTCTTAGAAGAATCAAAACAACACATTCTTAAATACAAATTTTACAAAGTGGCTAGCATGAAAAGTAATAAAACATTCTAGTGATTTTCTCCACAAACTAATATCTAGTGACCAATAAATAAAAACTTAACTTAAAAAAATCTGTCCATCTATCTCACATAAATTCTTTAAGCAATTAATCAAAGATATCCAGACATTTTTCATAAACACTAGATTTCTCAAAGCATATTCTAAATCTTGAAATTATGTAGATTTAATCCCTAGATCTTAAAATTATATAGATTTAATTCTTCTCTAGTAAGAGAATTTAATGTCAGTCAAATTCACTATCAGACATAGCAAAATCAAGGTAGAACTGTAAATAATAGCAATTAAAAGCAGTATTGCTCATTAAAACAATTTAAAATGTTTCCCCTAGGGACTGAAAAAAATTTTCTCAGGAGAGTATTGGGGGCATAAAGGGTAAGATATAGGCAAACACAAAAAGGCATATAAACAATTAATTCGGAAAGTCAGTTTAAGGAGAATGAACAGTAAGACCTTTTGAAAAGCACCATAACATAATTACAATCAGAGTTTCTCCCAGTTACTGCAAGGACAGTATGTAAATGTACACCTACCTACCCTTGTTGCCCAGTTATGAAAAGAAACACACTTTTCTGAAGAGGAAATATGAACGCATTAATATGACTGTAGATTTATATTAGCAATATATAGATTTCAAAATTGTCTAAAGAAACCTGATTCTGAACTGGGTGTTTTAGGTGGTAAACCATGGAAATGTCAACTTTGATTTGAGCTAACAAAAAAGAATTTAGAGGATGGATAAGCTCCAGGACCTTTGAATTAAATGAAAGACCAGAACACTCCACAGAATGTCTGCAATAACAGTCTCTACAGAAAATTATGAGGAACTACATAAATCCACCCTCTTCCTCTTCACACAGGCTCATTAAAGCTGTACTGACTCTCTGGGCAGCTATAATTCTGCTGACTGATACCCTGGAATCACCCTGTCAATACCCAGTGGTGTGCTGCCTCTCCAACTATCTCTGCCCCTAATATTCCTCTCTTTGATGGGATTTGCTGACCTTTAATCTGATGCTAGTTTACTCTCATCACTGAAGTGTAAGTCGGAGAGCAATAAAACGGCAACCTCACTGATTCAAAAGGGAGAGCTAAAGCCTGCTAACTGTGAATCTAACCTTTCGTAATGGCTCGCTCTTAAAGGAGGAAGCATGAAGTAGAAGGCAGCTAAAACAAACAATGTGTAATGCTGAGCACAAGATTTATTAGAATCCCTTTTGCATGGGTATTACAGGAGGACACCAGGGCTGTAAACAAGAGATACACAAATATTTGCAACCAAGACCAAAGTCCTGGTCAGAATATCCTTCCATACTAACACAAATCTCCAACTAGAGCTGTGCTGTAGGAAATCAAGCAAGCTTAAATGAGTGAAAAAGTCTGGGATGACTCCAGGTGGATGGATGTAAACAACACTGAAGTAATAAAATCATCATTAAAAATAAGATGTTTTTCTGTGATGAGGTATGAGACTATAATGACTGAAAATCAAAAACTCACATTTATAATGAGTCCTAAGGAATTCAAAGAGCTTGTGGAAATTAAACGCTTCCAAATAATTTTCAAAATAATATTAAAGGCAGGATAATAAGAAGACCTCACATTTATTGAGAATATGCCAGGCAGTGCTCAGAATGCTTTACCTATATCATCTCATTTAATCATCCCAACACCTCTAAAAAGTAGGTACTATCATCATGTCCACTTTAATTATCATGAAACTGAGGCACAATGTACTAGAAGGAGAAAAAAAAAAAAAAAAAAGCCATACTAGACCATCTGGTTTTAAAGCCTGAACAGTTCACCACCTCTTGAACATATTATGTTCCCAGAAAAGAATAACTGCCTAACAAAAGCATTCACTTCTGTGTTATCTTTGTATTTTTAAGAGGTGGTTCTGTATCATTTTTAAAAGTCCTCATTATAGTTGGGCATGCTGGTGCACACCTGTAATCCCAGCAACTTGAGAGGCTGAGGTAAGAGGACAGTTTGAAGCCGCCCTAAGCAACTTTGTGAGATGCTATAACAAAATAAAAAAATTTAAAAAGGCAGGGATGTGGCTCAGTGGTAAAGCACGCCTGGGTTGAACGCCCCCCCCCCAAAAAAAATATCCTAACTATAGGACCTTAAGTAAATTTGACAACTCATTCTTCACTTACCTTTTATACACATACACACACACACACACACACACACACACTCTGTTGTTGTCAATGGACCTTTATTTATTATATGTGGTGCTAAGAATAGAACCCAGTGCCTCATATATGCCACGCAAGCTCTCTACCACTGAGCTACAAGCCCAGCCCTTCACAATGGCTGTTTAATATCAAACAATGATTTTGAATAGATAAAACCAAGAAACACGATTATCACCAGGTATATTTTCCAAAAATACAGAGAATTAGAATTCAGAAACTGTAAATTCAAAAGTTAAAAGATAAATTTTGAATACTTGACATTTTCAAAGGGTTAAACTCCATTTATGCCAAAAAAAAAAAAAAATCCTAAATTTTTTATTCCATGTTCTTGAATGGAAGCAAATTCTGGCCTTCATTTAAATGATTGGAATTGCTATCCAGTTGCTTTTTAATGACTAATCTCTTGAGATTTCAAGTACTGGGCCAAAAAGCTTGAAGAAATATAACTGAATTGTAAGTATATATAGTTTAGTTTAATATTGACTAGTGATGCTAATTCAACAAAGACACTTTGAATTACTTTTACACAAAGACCAAGCATGCCTTTTATTTTAAATCAATCTGATAAACAATAAAAAGAAGAAGAAGTATCTTTTAGGTTGGCAAAACACATGAATCTATATAAAATATACACTAAATGCCAAAGCGTAAACAAAGCGGAAGTTATTGCATAACAAATCTCTTCTAATCCTCTTGGGAAAAACAGAGTCTGACAGTATTAGGTTCTAACAGGTGCAGATAGAAGAAGAATTACTTATTCATTCTACCAGAAAGAAAAAGAATAATAAAAAGCATAATTTAATTTATAATTTATGCTTACAAGTGTTGTTTTTAAGAGTTACAGTCTGCTTTGCAGATTACTTGGTCTGGTTCAAGTTGACATGTTGCATCATAGAACAAGCCTGAAGGGTCTTCACAACATGTACAGTAATTAACACGTCATTAACACATTAACTAATACACATTCAACATCATCAATGTTAATAGCATAATAATTAACTTTTTGTACATAGCACATAGCACCCCCCAGCACTTTTCAAAATAAATTTGGAAATGCATACTTTCAAATATTAAAAAAAGGTAGCTATTCACATTGAAATATTTTCATCAATAAACATTTTTATCTGTGTGTTGTGTGATATGTTTTAAATGAGGCATATTTAGTGGTACTACAAATTAAATCTGTATCTGATTCAAGCTGCACTGTTACAAAAATACAAAGAACAAAGACAAGCCTTACTCTGTGAAAGAACTAGTAATACATTAAAAATTTAATACTTGGCAGGTCAAATCTGGATACTCTCTGCTGAAGACAACCAATATTAATGAATCAGACTACAGAGTCATTGTCTAGAATCCCAAAGGAAACAATAATGCAAGTACAACAAATTCTTCTTGGAAGAGAAAATCCTGAGAAACTACTTAACAGAAAATCACTGGTCACTGTTCTAATCATAATTATGTTAAACCTTATATAATGTCTTCAAATATGCATGCACACTAGATCCAGTTTTAACTAAAAATTCAGTCTGATTTTATTTTTCAGTTCAGGTCCTTGCAGTAAAAGTCTTTGCATGAAATGTCTGCCTCACTATTAGCCTCGAACTATTTTTAAAATTACAAGTTTTCTTTTATTTCCATCATAGATCTAAAAAGAGATCAATTAAGCAGCTTCTTTAACAAGACTTGGGTTTCTCTAACAATGAAGCTGACACAATTAAATGACAAAGATAAGATAGCCTCTAGTGTCATCATTTTAAAGACAGTCCTATCCGGTCAGGTAGCTACTTTTCACAGATGATTCAGAGAACTCTTTGAGTAGAAAACTGACAAGAAAAAGGTGGGAAAGGATGAAATAATCAAAATAAACACACTAAAGATAGTTTATCAGATAGACTCAATTACCACCCAGTAATTTTTAAGTAACATTCACTGAAACAGATCCTCTAGAAAAAAAAATGCAACTGCTTAGATGTTTCAACTACCCATAGGATACCTACAATTTTTCAGGCACAAATTCATTTCCTTTATATTCTTTTCAACTCATTCTTCCTTTTACTCACGATTACATTCAGTAATCATCCACTGTACATATGCACAGTACTGTATTAAAACATAGGTGTTCAGCAGAAATTACTAATCACAAGCTGGGGATATAACTCAGTGGTAGAGTATTTGCCTAGCATGTTCAAGGCTCTGGGTACAACCCCCAGCACTGCCAAAAGAAGGGGAGGAGGAAGAGGAGGAGGAAGAAGAATAAATTATTAATCACAACTAATTATTTGTAACTTCAGATTCCTTTAAGAAATAGCTTTTTCAGAAATGCAGTTTTGAAATATGCTAAATTTTAAATCAATTTAGCAAGTTATCTACTAAAATTCATTGTATAAAAATATCTATATTATCTCAGTTTTTCAAAAAAATCAGATAAACAGTTACATGTTAGAGAATGAATCTATAAATGTCTCTAAGTAAAAAGTATTTATTTAAAAACATAAAATTTATCACTCTCTATTTAAATCACTTTTTAAAAAAATCAGATACCTGGCGTTGCTAGTGGTAGCAGGTAGATATCACATCAATTTGAGATCGAAAAATTAGTAAATATACTAACTACCAATAAAAGGATGCTAAATGAAGGTTTCCTCCAGCTTTAAAATCTTATAGTTTTGTAACCATGAAAACAACAATCACCACCAAAAAAAAAAGAAAGAAAATTAAGTAAACCTCTAATACTAATAGTCTCTTACATCTCGTTGGAGAAAAAAACATACATAATTAAATCCTCGAAAACAAAGTAGTTAATGGCTTATGGGAAGAGCCTAAAAGAAAAGTACTCCACTTAAATTTTTTTTGGTTTCCAGGTATTACACTGAAAAAATGGTCAGTTATCTGCTAAAATGCATTCCATATAAAGCACATTGCTTGGTGGCTGTTTCTTCTCAAAAAGGTATCAAAGTCAAATATGGAGAATTTGTATTATGATATAAATAATAGCATGAGTATATATAACTAGGATAAGACGCATTTGCTTTCACTGCTTGATGTGGTCTGTTTGGGTGTCAAGCCACCTGCCTGTAGAGGCTGCACTGTGGATGAGCTGAACCGTCAGCAGTTTATCCTGGGGTCATCTGCGCTACACACAATTATGCTAGGGTCACCTGGGTTATGTAGGAAGCCTGAAGTTTTAAACTGTCATTAGAATATTGTGGCCTGATTTTAACAATACAGCAGTGCTTCTAATGATCTTAAAGGTAATTCACTATTCAGACCCCAAGCAAAAGATGCAAATGTAGCACTGAAAGCTCCTTATTAAATACCCACAGGCTACATCTCTGTACAATAAGTGGTCCAGGTCTTTTTAGAACATACTAATTAGATGAACAGAGAATCAGAAAAATGCAAAACCAGGTCATGCAGCAAAAATAGTGAAGTGTTAAAAAAAAAAAGAAAGAAGGGGGAGGGGATGAGAAAAGCATACCAAATAACTCCATTCTACCATTATTAAAAAATTATCTACAATAAGAGAGCAAAATAAATCATATCAGGTCACTATTTGACTTACCCAAATTAGGGTGGATATTATTATTAAAGTTAAGTTTTAAGTTTATTGTCAGAGATATGCTTAACTGATGATACAATACTATGAATAATACATTAAGCAAAAGCCCAATTTAAAATTAAATTTGCCTTGGGTTATCTTCCATTACTATAAACATTCAGAATTATTCTGGTTTATAAATGAAAGCTAGTATCAAGAAAATACTTTTTGTGGGCTTTACTCTTTAATAGTTACATATACAGAGTTGCCAAACCAACATTACCACAATTTTATAGATGATAATGCCCCTGATTCTCAATTACTTCTAGATAAGCATATATACACATACATTTAATACAGAAGTATTATATTTGTTATTTAGGATTATCAAAATTCAAATAATTCATTCTAATATGAAGTATTTGGGCAAGATACATTTTCTTCTCCTTTCCTTTCTCTTTCCAATTGAAGTCTCCTTGTTCTAATCCTAACACTGCAGAGCTGCAGAGTGGAGAGTCTAGTATTATGTTCTGGCTACGAAAGTCCTCACTGGCTGACCAAAATGCTGTAAGATTCCATCAGCTGCATTTGGAAGCTGTAGGATTTGTGTTCCACTTCCCTCTCTTCATGGTTCTGCCTCTAACAACGATACCCCCCCCCCATCTCTCTCCCTCTCTCTCCTTCATTAGCTAAAAACTGTGAAGCACACAATCAGGGAAAAAATAAATTGGGCATATGACATAAAAGACTGTCTCATCTCAGGGTTTTTGGAAAACAATTTAGCTTCCTTAGAAGCACTTCAACAACATTCCTTTCAACACCACAGATGTTTCTTTTATTAAATAACTTATGAAAGAAAAAATACCTCTTGATGTCATATTACATTTCAGAGAGTCATGTGGGTTTTAGGTTTTTTCCTTTTTTTTTTAACCAATCAATTACAAATTCAATCATTTTTGTTACTTTTACATCCTTTTAAAATACTTCATGTTCTACATAAACTTGGCCATCCTCTTTAACAATAAAGTTGTATTCACTTAAAAAACTACACTCATATGCTTTAAACAACTTTAACATTCAAAACAAAATAACCCTCATTCAAATAATCATGAACACTCAAAAGAAAGTACCAAATCAGTACCCTAAAACTTGAATTTATAAAACTTGGCCCACTGAACTTGGGATCCAATGATCCTGATGCTTACTTCATACCTGCTGCACTGCAGCTGGTTCTGTGGAATTAAGTAAACTGTGGTTTCCTCACTCTAACCCCCTCACTGTAAAATGCAGGGACTGAGCTAGATGTTCCTACCACAGGTTCCTCAACAAGTTCAGAATTTAGTTAGGTCTCAATGGTACTATGACTAAAAACCATAAATGGCCCAATTGTTCTGAACTAGGCCCTAAAATTCAAAAGGTCCTTAAACTTACATAGGTTCTAAAACAAATCTAAATTATCATCAACACTTAATTCCATAATATTTAAGTTGGATCACATCCCAAAGGAGAAATTTCCAGGAAAGGTTTGCTCTTCTCTGAGAACCAGGCTGTTCTGGAGGACAAGGAGTACAGATGGAGAATTGGTGTCCTTAATAATGAGAACAGTAGCTCCCAACTCATATTCTATAATGTAAAGACAGCACCACAGTGAGCCCAGATCTGTGTTTTCTGGTCAAGAGACCACGGCTCCAAAAAACAGTATAAGAGAGAAATCTCTCCTTTTTTTTTTTTTAATTTTTTTATAGTTGTAGATGGACAACATGACTTTATTTCATTTGTTTATTTTTTTTTTATATGGTGCTAAGGATCGAACCCAGTGCCTCACACATTGCTAGGCAACTGCTCTGCTACTGAGCTGTAGAGCCCCAGCCCAGGAATCTCTTAATCTACACATTCCATCACACTTATTTATAGTGGACTTGAGGTAAAAGTCAGAGTTCTTATGTATAGGGATCTGTATTTTTTAATTTTTAAAATTTTTTTTTGTAGATGGACACAATACCTTTATTCTAATTATTTATGTGCTACTGAGGATCGAACCTAGTGCCCCATGCATGTGAGGCAAGTACTCTACCACTGAGCCACAACCCCAGCACAGGACCTGAATTTAAAAGGCCATGTCTGTTAAAAGAATGATGAGTTTTGTAGTGTATTGAGTAGTTCTTCATAAAATGGTTGCCATTTTAAGTGAATGACAGTTGAAATATCACATTAGCATCTAAATTATTGTAAGAATGACTAAGTGAATTAAGTATATTTTAAATTTTATTTAAAATATTGATCCTTAATTAGGGCTTGGTTATGTCAGCTATTGAAAAATATGTACTTAAATAGTTTAAAACATTTATAGGATGGTATGCAAATGATAATTCTGGCCATGTCCAATTCAGAGTAAACATATACTTCTATGGAAAGCTCCCATAAACTTTGATGCTGTTTCTTACTGCAATCCAACACTTTTAAATCAGACACCCTCAAATAGTAGTTTTCCCTACATAAACTAGAAGTACAATAAATTCCAGTATGTGGTTTTGTACACATGTGAATACATTGTGCTGGTATGTGTGTCATTTCAGAATGGTTTAGGTCTCTAATTTGTTGAATATATTTGAATAGTTTAAACCAAAATCGTTAAGTACGTAACATTTGCCAGAAAGAGATAACAGTGATAATTCAGAGAATATAGAAAAGGCTTCATCAATTCATTCTTTGCCAATCCAAATTGTACAAGCTGAACTTATAACACTTTAGAGCCCTGTACTCAGGGTCCAATGATCCAATCTAAATCCTCATCTCTTTTTTCTGGTATTCTCAAAAAATAAAAAATAAAAACAGTCTCAAGTTTGACTGGATGATGTAATAAGCAAACTATCTTATGAATATTTTGCCCTCAAGAAGCTATTCTAAATGAATTAGTTTTGAACAAATTAATGAATTCATATTTTAAGATGCATTTGCAAAATGTTCTATCATTCCAATGCTAATTTACAACGAAGTTAAGAGATATTAGCCTAACAGAAAAAAAATTCTAATTGGGAATGGATGTCATGTTTGTACAGAAAAAAAAATAAAGACATGAATATAAAGCTTATATCTACTGGTTTTGACAAGACACTGTACTTAAGTGATTTTTATTATGCACATTATTTCAAAAACTAAGTAACATCTAGATGTACATTTAACTATTGAAGTCTTTTAAACAATGATTAAATTTTTAAAATCACATTAAATTACATGTAATTTCTTGAAATCAATTATAGATGAACAGGAAAGGAAACAGTTAATATACTAATTACAGTAATTAAGAGTTGCCAATTTAATTATAGCTGGGGATATTAATGCTCTAACATTTGTTAGAGTGTTAAAAAAAAAAAAAAACCCAAACCTTTAATGCAGACTTTGTTCACAAACATCTAATGGAGACCTCCTCTACCTCACTCTGAGATTCTCTGCTGACACGACAGCAATAGGTTCAGATTGAAGAACTTGTCAGCAATCAGGCAGGAGGAGGCTAATTAGCTTGCAGGTTAATGAGTGTGATGGCTCTTGACAGCATTTTGTTACAGCCTCTTCTGTATTTAAACAATAAATGATTACTTATATACAGTTGAGACAGTCTAACCACATAGCCAAGCACATATTTAGTTTTACAGGTATAAAATCAATTCGTTTGCTTCTAACTCAAAATGTAAAATTTGCATTAGTTATATCTCTATTGCATTATCACATATGCTAAAAAGGACATGGGCATTTTAAAAAAGATAATAAATACACTTTTTGTAGAGGTATGCCCTTTGAGTTGAAAATTTCCATGAAAGGATGCCCAGTAGGCAACATAATTGGCTGCTGAGTGATAATTTAAATATGATAGCTTTTTAGTAACGTGCAAGAACTTTCCTTAAAAAATTTCAAGGAAAATTTTTGTCTTATTTTTTCTCTAGTTTCTCTCTCTCTCTTTGTGAAATAGGTATACAAGGCACACACAGAGGAATCTCTCTGCTTACCTTGTCGGTTACTAGGGATTTGAAAACAGGTGGTGAATTAAGGAAATAGCTCTATTGAGAGATTAACCCATTTCATCAGCCAGTGGAGAAGGAAATAAGAACATTTTTACAGCATCTCTATAATCCATATATTTAGTGGTAACAGAAATGCCTTAATAAAAGCACTAAGAAAAGGAATGAGTGAGTACTTTGCAGCAGTTTGATTTACTTTGTAAAGTAGTGAGTATTAAAATCTAAGTAGTCTGATTTTTATTTACAAGAGAGGAAAATGATGTGTGTCCAGGAAAACCTTATCTGAGAATTAAACTGAACTTTAGCTACATAATATCAAGGGAGGGTTATTTCAATTTAATATTGAGTGTTCCCCTGAAATTTGAGCATAGATATAGAAGAAACACCTGCTAAGATTCACACTGCTTTCTAAATTATTTTGCATGCATAAAAATATTATTTGTGTACCTTCTCACTACTATATGATGAACATTTGAATAAAATAAAAAAGTCATAAAATTCTCAAATATGTACCATTCTAATGCTTTTTTATGTTTAAGAATAAAAAGTATTATATCCATCACAATTATGGTAGTCAATAAATAACTGTACATCAAAAAGCTTTAGTAGACCTGGACGGATTTAGTGGAGAAAAAAAAAAAAAAAAAAACGGAAGCTAGCATAAAACCTAAAAGAGTCTGCTGTAGAGTTGAGAGCTCCAGGTTTTGCAAGAGCAGGTAATTGCCCAGGGGTGAATACAAATACAAATTCAAATTCTGAGATTAGTCAATTTCCCTTAGTTATTCTGAATAATAAATCTTTAGGGTCAAAATACAAGTCCTTTCAAGTATTTACATCATTTGTCTCCAACTTTTGCACCTGAACTATATAACCTGCAAATGTCAACTATGTAAGAAAATAGGTCTCTCTGTATCATGCCTATATTCTTCAATAACAAACATATTATTAAATAACTCACAGGTATGTCTTTACCATACATTCATCTGTGCATTTTTTATTGATATCTCTGAATTAGTTAATACAAATCCTTAAGCCCCAAAGGTCATAATACTGTGCTAAATCTAGGTGAATATGAAAACACAAACTTTTCTTAAAAGTTCCAACAATTAAATTTTAGACAATAAAAAACGTCCCTACAAATTATAACACTAATTCCAACCTGGTGACTTTTGAGGGGCGATTGACACCTAGCCAAAATCAGAACCCATTCTGCCTATTTAAATGAGAATATTCCTCAGTCTGAAAAATTATTTATAGAGATTTTTTACTACCCTTGTATACTGCAATGTTATTTCCTTTCCCACACACTAGCAAAGTCCATTTTCACAACTGCTATAAAGCGGCATGTTCACAGCTAGTAAAACAACTCAATAAATAGCCTCACGAAGCTATAGCTGTCTCATATCCTTTCCTCAATAAAAACAGAGGTGAACTGCTTATTTTCAGCAGCACACTATAAGAAGACAGAAGCATTATGACTGCTCATACATTCTGACTATCATTTGCCACAAGCTATATCTGTCAGCATTAAATAAAGCTGCATTATAAATGTAAACAAAACACCCACATCTACAAAATGAGCTGTCCGCCATGGCTGTAGGCATGAATTGAACCCGCTTATTGACTCAGGTTGCTCTTTTTATTTATTCTTCTACAAAGACATGCATTTACTTTACCCTACAAGCACACTGGGTTTCAGAAAGGCAACTTGTCTTGTCAGAGCAAAGAAGGTACATGTGGAAAAATGCATATCTTAATAGAATAACATTATGTGGGCAAACCTTGACCAATTGTTTAAAAAAACTGATTTATTTTTAAAGATTATCCTAGATCAAAA
Organism: Marmota monax; assembly: GCF_021218885.2. Classification (NCBI taxonomy): domain Eukaryota; kingdom Metazoa; phylum Chordata; class Mammalia; order Rodentia; family Sciuridae; genus Marmota; species Marmota monax. The sequence continues at coordinate 18,852,915 of NW_026692912.1, read as the reverse complement.
CACTAAGTAATATATAAACTCAGTTCTTAAAAAACATATATTTATGAACTACAAGATAATTTACTCTAAAAAAACACAGAACTTTATTTTCAATTATCTCATGAAAGGGGTAGAATGATAATCATACAATTAATTGTCCCATCCACCTCATCTTGGGTATGCACTGATAATATCAATCTCATAGAAGTAGGGAGCTAAATATTTAGGGAATCAAATTCAGCAGGGTTCAAAGTTATCTCAAGTTAAAAAAAAACAAAAGTTTCTGTAAAACCTGAATACATCAACTGCAGCCTAACTTTTATACTTCTTCCAAGTGCTCCACGCCTACTGCAACTGTGTAGAGCTGAGGTGACACCCAAAACACAAAGAATGTTGCAAGCTTGGAAACATTTTGCCAACCTCATTTTTTAAAACCCTGAGGTGTTGACAGATAATTCTGAACCTATAGCAGTAAATTTACATTATTACTTCGAATGTTTTTCAAAAGGGAGGATGCTGGTCTCTAACAGCTGGGCTCAAGTGATCCCCCTGACTCAGCCTCCCAAGTAGCTGGGATTACAGAAAGGCACCACAGTGTCTGGCTTCCTTTCTCTTTATTATTGTTCTATGACAGGACATAATGCTCCAGGATTGGACATCTAAAATACAGATACATAGGATTCCTGAAAGCCAATATAGCTCTGGTAATATTCCAACAGGTGTGCTATACATCAAGACTTATTTGCAGGCTTATTTTGAAAAGGTCCATCATCATGCCAAATCAGGACAAATGAAGGTAAGTTTTGAAGACATTCATTACAGACAGAGCCAGAATATACATATAAGCCACTTAATAGGCATGCATTACAGGGAAAGGGGAAAAAACAGCATTCTTTCAAACAACCACATGGGACTCTTCTGTGTAGTTCATCAAATAATTTCTCAATTAGTTTTTCTCCACTACATAGATTGAATACCTTTGCCTCATGGAAATAGAAGCCATAGCACTAGATTGAAAATAAGCTTCACAGCCAGATACTGCCCAACAGATTTCTTTTTTTTTTCCTCGTGTTTTTCATTGTAGATGGACACAATACCTTTATTTTATTCATTGATTTTTATGTGGTGCTGAGGATTGAACCCAGGGCCTCTCACATGCTAGGCAAGCACTCAACCACTGAGCCACAACCCTAGACAGAGACCAAGTACTCCAAAGAGGTTAGTCTTCATTATCACCTGTTGAGCAACTGAATCACTGAGAGATCTGAATATTTATACCTCTATCCCTAACTGCAAAACATTCCACAGACTACAAGTCTAGATGTTAAAGGCAAGAAATAAAATACAATGGTTAAAATATTAAGAGGTAGAGTCACAACTTATTCTCATGTAGAACATGAGAATAAATGTTCTACAAACGGTCCATTGCTTCTCACTATTCCATAGATGGGTATTAATTATTACTGCTTTTCCTTTCTAAGATAAGCTTGTTAACAAGAATTAAGGGATTGCTTACAGCTGCCATCCATTGGGCAGGTTGCATCATTGTTTATGATGTTTACAGAAAAAAAAGGGAAATCGGTACAAAGAAATAGTATGGAGTAATTAATGTATTGTAGTGTAGTAATTTCCACTTTCCACCTCCATTTAAATAAAATAAAGCTCAGTAATGCTAGCGTAAATCAGGGGGAGCCACAGGGGAGCACAGCCAGGCAAAGACATTAAAGCCAAACCAAAGCCCTTCTTCACCCAAGCTACTACTATTATTACTTGTGCAAAGCAAATATTCAGCCTCCAACCCTAAATCATTTCAATTCCTATTTCCAAGTATAATTTAATCTTTTTCAGCGACACTTGATGCTTACTTCATCACAGCATAATGACAGATTAAAAAGTTGTTGAATTAAATATTAAAGAGGACTTCAGGCAGTTCTGCATTTTTAAGGAATAACACAGATTGGGGATGAAATGAGAAGCCCAAATGCATATTTTATACCAAAAGGAAAGAATACATATATTTTCCCTCCAGGCCACCTACTTTGTAATAAAACATAGGGCAGGTTTTATTTAGTGGATAAAATGTGAAATAATATCATAAGCTTCATATCACTATAATTTGGAACCATAAAATGATGTCAAAACAAATGATATTATGTAAGAATATAATTTTGGGGGCGAGTATCTCATTTAAATATTTGAAATATAAGAACATTCAGAATTTATCACTTCCACATTCTGATTTAAAAGTTTTTAATTTTGTGGAAATTTATCTCAGAGATAATCTCATAAATGATAATATCAAAAGTTATGTAAATAATTTTATGATATAAACTCTTCTGGGTAGGTGGGTAAAAAACAAAAAGTTGAGGTACAGTTGTAAATATAGTTCCAATTAAAATGCTGACTGGGCTGCTAGGACTAATTTTGGAAGCTTCTACTAGATTCAGGTAAAAATAAAGAGGAAATGTTGGTAACAGTAGTACCTTATCTCTTAAATGGAATGGAAACAGTCAAAAATACCAAATTTTCAACCAGGGGTGATGGTGCACCTGTAATATCAGTGACTTGGAAAGCTGAGGCAGAAGATTTGAAAGGTTGAGACCAGTCTCAGCAACTTAGCAAGGCCCTAAAAGCAGCTTTGTAAGACACTGTCTTAAAATTTTAAAAAAGTGTCAAGGGGGAGCTGGGGATGTAGTTCAGTGGTAAATCACCCCTGAGTTCAATTTCCAGTACCAAAAAAGAAAAAAAAAAAAAAGATGAAAAAATTTCCAAATTTATACTTAACAACATATACAGAAAATGCAACATGCGTATGTACAGTTACAATTCCGAAGGCCTAAATTTGGTATATGTTTTTAATTTTGTTGTTGTTTGTTTGTTTAAACACAGGCTCCCTCCCCCTCCTACCCAGGCTTAAAAGAAACTGAATTTTCAATTCTTGTTTCATTGTGAATTCAAATAATTTAATTGGAGAAAAATTAATTCTATGAATATTATATTCTATTGTGTGATGACAAACTACAATCTTTCATACATATACAAATTTTTACATAGTATGTAAGTAGTTTCTTCTCTGCTTTTTTCATTTCATTTACCTATTACTAACATTGTCAATTTGACTGAAACTCAAGATATTGCCATTTTGTAAGTAAAAAATGGGCATCACCAATCTCCTATGGTTCAACAATCATTTTAGAAAACTGCATCTTTATATATTCTCAAAGAAAAGATTATCAACAATAGAATGTTTTAAGTAATTAGAAATGACATTAAAATATATACCATATAGAGGGATCAACGTTTTCTTATAGGCCAAGTCAGTAAATGTCATTTGTTTTCAAAAAAAGTTCATTTTTAGAAGAAACACATAGTACAAATGTCAAAAGAATATTAAACATTTTTAAAGTAATGCCTTTTTATCTATTTCATATATATATATAAAAAAAGATAAAGGTACCGGTTTCTTCAGAAATTATGACTTTGGCTTTGATAGAGCTAAATATCATCATGGCTGGCAACTACACATGGCCTTGAAAAGATGGCCTAATTCCTTTTGGAAAAATTTTCAGTATGATTGCTCCTGGTCGAATGTGACAGGATTTACTCATGAAATTTTGCAAACACAATCCTTTATTTTAAAGAAAAGCATAAAATATTACCATGGAATTATTTTGCAAACCTAAAAAAGGAGCAAGGCTTTTAATATTTCTTTATTAATCTCAAAATTTCAGCGTTCTGTTGCTCTGCTGGCAAGAATACAGGCTAGTTATTCCTTGCATGCATACTGTTCTAATCCCACGCTATTAGCTGCATAAACTACACTGCAGAAATGCTGCACAACAACCTTTTCTGCTATTCTGTAAAACTACCAAAAGAAGAAAGAAAGCACATATATTCTTCCTATGAGCTCAATACTTTTTGACTGGAGTTTAGTCAGTGGGGATGGGAGGGAAATAGTGGTAACAAGAGCAATTTTTCCATGATTTCCATATTTAAATCTTCAAAAAAGCAATAATTTAATTTTCCTGAATGTTTTCCAACCAGTTACAGTAATGAGGTAATATTCCTCATCACCTAGGACATAGTAGGTACAGAACAAATGTTTGCACAATTCAATTCCCTTTGGAATTCCGGCTCCCATTGAAAAACTTAGCCAGTAAGTTAGGATGCCTCAAAACCAGCTCGGTGGGGAAACCTCCCAGAAGATGTTTCAAATCACTGGTGAAGGATTTTGGTTGGCTGGCTGGCTGCTTGGTTTCTCAACCACCATGTTCCTGGGGTATCCTTGTTTTGCAGTCGATCTGGAATTCTTTCCCTACGTGTTGAAAATGTTCGCACAGTGCTGACTCTGAGCCCTCGATACTCAGGTCTGAATCGGCCCAGATTAAAATCAGGAAGTACAACCTCCCCGGCCTGGCAAACCTAGTTTCTGGTTTGGGCTGGAAAAAAAAAACTAACTTTCAGGCTTCCTACAGGGTCTGGTGCACAGGTGGTGCTGACACAAGGGCACCAGGCAGACAGGGCGACGGGGCGCGAGCGGCCCTGGGGGTGGGGGGGGGGGGGGGGAGAGGTAAGGTCACTTTGGCTAGGGCTGCTGCGCCCCGCGGCTCAGGGCGGGCACCCGGCGCGCCCATTGTTCTCCGCCGCCACGATGGGTTAGTCTGCGGCCTGGCGGTGGTGCGGGCGCCCCTCCCGCGGCCTCGCTGGGAGGCCCCCGCCGCCCGGCCCTGCTCCCCGCTCCCGCTCCCCGCCGCGGTGGGGCGGGGGCGCGCTGCTGACAGCAAGTTCTCACAGCCCTGACTGCATAATTAATGCAAATGGAGCAGCCTCTGTGTCATGTGCGGGCTCTTTGGGCTTACTTTTGTGCGACACTTACACAGGAATATTAACTAGAGAAAGCAGCATCACAACAGGGGTGGAAAATCAGCCTGTCAGGGACTCATTCCAAATGCCATGGAAAGCGGAGAGGCTTCAAGATTGTTTCATCAAGGTGATTGAGAACAAAAACTACTGCAGAAAGAAAATTCGGCCTTAAGCTGAGCTCCCACACAGACATTATTTATCGCTCTAGATCTTTATGCAAAATTCGAGATTTGAGAAAAGGCGTGATGCTGCTGCGTGTGTGAACAGCCAAGTAAGCCTTGTCTGCCCGTGCGTGTGCAAACACGCTTTTACCCCACACATGTGCAGACGCCCTTGAACATCTCCCAGCCAGGGAAGAAAAGGCCCAGGACAGGAGTGACCTTTCCAAGGGTCAGTGAATTACACCGAAAACCACAGGTGATGGGGGCGATCCCCCACTTAGCCGAAAGGAAGGCCCACGTCCCAGGGGATGCTAAAGAGTTCCGTGATTAAGGCATCCAGTTTATAGTACTGTAACCCACTTCAAATCAAACCAAGCTAAAGACACTTTATGGTAATCTGTGGTCACTTTTTCTTTTCATAACCTGCTATACCCAAAATACTTAAAATCCAAAGCATATTTTATACCTCCCCAAAAGTGCATTTCTTCTGAAATAATCTTTATTTAATTCTCATAATCATCCAGAATATTCCATATAAAATGTATCCCCTTTTCCAAGGGAGTTAAAGGTTATTTCCCAAATCTGTCTCCAGCCTGATCTGTGGCCTGCTTAAAAAAAAAAAAAAAAAAAAAAAAAAATCTGTAAATAATAATTTATATATCAAATATACACATTTAGTTGCTTAAATTCATTTAGACAAACAATATTATAAATTCATCAACTGCATTGAGGCTGTGTTTTTATAATGGTAAGTAATCAAGTCCAAAACTTTCCTAATATTAAGTTTTTACATATTTTAAGGAGAGGAAATTAAATACATTAGAAAATAAACAGAAAGAAAAAAAAAAACCTTCAGCAGGGAAGAAAGAGTATGGTTACAAATTTTAACTCCACTATGTTACATGTAAAGGAGAGAGGGGTTGGAGTGTAATCAAATCTTATGTCTCCCCCAAAATGCCATCAAGTGAGTGAGTTTGTTTCTAGCAAGACATGTAATCACCTCTCCTTTCATATAACAGAGTGAATGTTCTCAAGGAATTCCTCCACACAAAGGGGTCAACTGTATACCACTGAATAACCTTGCACATATTTGTCTATTAAGTAATTGAGAATTAACTCCATCTGTGTGTCTTTACTGGCTTAATTAAGTATATGTACAATAACTACAAATGATACCTTTATCCATTCAATACACTACATGGCAGAAGAGATCAAAATGGACATGCCAATCAAAAGGGTTTACCTTAGACAGGAAGCAGCCCATCAGGCCATTATTACACACTAAAGGTATTATATTCAATCATTGTTAATATCTTGAAAAAATCCTGTCTGCACATTAAATCACTTTTCTCCAGAAGTAACATTTCTTTTATGTCTAAATGCACATATTCCTTCATCATGCTCTAGTTCTCTTACTAGAGAAGGTAGAGATCTATTATTCTCCATTTTTAAGTCAACTTTCTCAGCAAGTTTGACTCCTCTCTTTACATGATATTACTGACTCATCACATATTTAGGTAAATACTCCAGCACTTCAAAAAAAAAAAAAAAGGAATTCACAAACTATATGCTGTGGCCTATCTCCCAAATCTTTCTTTACTGTACTAAAATTTTTATTGGTGTTCTGAGTTAAGAATTTCCAAACTGACAAAACACTGTTTTACACTCAGTTCTTTTACTTAGTTTTATAAGATAAATTCATCCTTATTTTGTATTAACATCTAAATTAATCTAATTCTAGAACTTTTTACTTTTAAGAACTTAATATCTTATAAATAACCTATCAACTTAAAAAAAAAAAAAAAGAGGGCTGGGGCTGTGGCTCAGCAGTAGAGCACTTGCCTAGCATGTGTGAGGCCCTGAGTTCGATCCTCAGCACAACATAAAAATAAATAAATAAAATAAAGGTATTGTGTTCAACTACAACTAAAAAATAAAATGTTTTTTTAAAAAGACATCAAATTTAGGATCAATACACAAAGCTATGAACAGAAAAATACCTTGAGACACTAATGTGAAACCTGAAGCTCATTGATTTGGTTCCTGATAACATGCTATTAAATTGGCAAACATGCTGACCTTGTGTGCAAAGGCAGAACTGTGCATGTGAAACATAAAAGTTAAAAAACAGCTTCAAAATGACTGTTTAAAACTGTAGGCTACAAACCTTAAAATACAGACAAGCATTCCATAGTTTATTTAAAATTGGCAACCACAATTTAACAAGCTATTCTAACAAATGATTAGCATAGCGTGTGCTTTTCTTTAGCCATCAATTATGACACAGGGTAATGCAGGGCACAACTTAAGTGTCAAATTACAATATGCTATACAAAACCACTTTACAACACAGCTTTCTGTTTGCTTAGCAATTACTACAGAGCACACTGCCTTTCATGAAAGGAATTGGTCAGAACTGTTTATAAGAATTACCACAAATGTTTATATATTTATATTATGAAGAATTATTTGACTAATTTGAATTTCATAAAACTAAGTTGAATTTCATAAAACTTAACCTTTAATAAAATGGCTGGGTTATTTATCCTTTGTTGGTTTTAAAGTATACATATAACCAAAATAGTATGGATCTTTTTCTTCTTAAACATAAGTCTCATCTATGATGTGACAAAGTGGCATAGTACTTTTTTAAGATAAGTCTTTTCTCTAATTTATCCAATGAAAACCATTAAAATTTTATCATTTAATCGCTGGTATAGTGAAATCTAAATTTAGTAAAATCTGTAATCATTCTGAAGATATAAATGCATTTCTTTATAATCCTCAATAAGACAAACATTAATTTAAATAAAAAATAAACAAGTAGAATTTCAGAAACGTGGTTCAGGTTGTAGTTTTACATGGCAATCAATATTTCAAATACTTTATCAATGGTGAAAAATGAATAAAAGTTATCTGTCTTAATTGTAGGACTATCCATTAATTCATAAAATTCTTATGTGAATAAATACTTAATGAGAAAAGGGAAAAAATACACAAAATAGTTTTTATGTGGTTTTTTTTTCCCCCTTCTGCTGCTGTCCTTTCTCTTGCATTTGCCTAAAGGCTCTCAGTAAATTACACTCCCAGTAAATGACTGTAATTTACCCGTTGAATTCCCTTGTTCAGGAAAAGCACAAAAACACATTCCAGCATTTCCACAGCTCAAATTTACCATTCGGGATGTCAAGAACAATCCATGGGCAGTAATTTGAAACTGTTTGAACCTTCAAATGAGGGAAATTAGAAATGTTTTGAGAGCTAAGATTTTCAGTGAGGAGATAAAAACCTGATAAAAATCTCTAACTGTTCTTTTCCTTCCTCCCCCCTCTGATATCAAAGTCAGAGGCCTAAATAAACTAGTCCACAGTGGGTTTTGAGACAGTGCTATAGGATACAGTTCTCATAATGAGTCAAATTTACATTTACTAGGTTAATTTTTACTGATAATACATACTATATAAATATCATGCTTAATGCTAAAACACAGATCCTGCTATACAGTTTTCCCAACACAACTGTCTCCTTGTTCACTGACCATCACTCAAAATAACTTTCTCCGGTACAACTTATATGAGCAAAGTTATAGAAATTTAGGGTTCCAGGGATACGCAGCAGTTACAGTTAATTATTTGTATAAATGAGAACAAAGACTTTCTGTTCAGTTACATTTCAGTACAGAGAAATGCTGTACACAAAGAAAGGCAGACATTTATGTTGGCCACACAAATTGTATCAGTTAATATTTTAATATTTAACACAGACCAACATATACAATAAACTAGTATAATCCAAATGTAAATAATTTCTTAGTACTGTAAGATGTACACATACACACACGTGCATACACACTCACACACATTCTATAGTTAAGAACATTCAATAACCAAAACAGCCTATTTCACTCCGTCTAAAGGCAGGTTTTCATATGGCAAAATGGTTATAAATCCTCATTATCCTAAATAAAATTACAGCACTTTAAACATTTCCAGGGAGAACATTCTCTCTTCTAAACAACTACCTTAGCGAGTAATAGGAAGCAATATGGTTGCACTTGTGTCACAGTTGGAAGCCTTTTTAAACTGTCGCCCTGCTAGCAAACCGATTCTACATATTAAAATGAATGTGTTGCTTATTTCAAGGGGGAAAACCATTTATAAAATCAAGACCATTATTAGGATATTGTGACTTACTTCCTCTTTAAAATGAACCAAAAGTACAGATGGCAATATATATGTTCACATAACTTAAATCTCCATCAGTGGTTTGATCTTATAAGAATATAAGATATTCATGAAAGAGGAGATTTTGCATATTTAGTACTTAATAGCCAAACTAGCCTATTGGCCCAAATATTTCACTTTTAGTATAAAAGATAAAGTCTTTACAAATGTTTCCTAACTAAATTACAGATCTTTTAAAAAAGTATTTTTATCTACTTTATTTAACAAGTGTATCCTTTTCCTAATAGTTGCATTGATATCAAGAAGAATGCTCCCTATTATAATAGTTGCATAGTAACTACAACATATTTATAGTCTAGATAGGCTTAATAGTAGACATAAGCTGAATATGTGGGCCCAACTTTCTATTGTATCCTAAAGTTCAAAAAGAAAAATGAATAATGAGAATTACATCCAGTGGGCACATGAGAATGTTTTACTCACGCTCAAATTTTATTCAATTATAGGGGAAAAAAACACTGGAAATGTTATAACTTCTGTGCTCTTTATCTAGGTATACAATGGCCCTGTAATTTTTTAATCCTACGCAAATGACAGAAGAAGTCATAGATTCCCAAATGAAGGTTTGTGAACATCTCTCAAGAGGAATTTGCAGGGAAGTGCTGCTCTCTATCGAATGATTGCTTTGCTTGTTTATTAAAACACTCCTTGTAGATTCTTAAACATTAATTTTTGAATCTCAGCTATTCTTACATTTGGAGAATGTATTCAATTCAATGAATATTTCCAGCATACTGTGTACTACCATGCTTAACTGGGAGAGGCAACTAGTAATAAAGTAATTAACTCCTCACCAAGACTGTGTATGTTCTGCTGTTGTTCTTGATTGAAATTTTCTCAGTTAATTTCTAGACAATTACATTATCTACTTCATAATTGTAAACCTGGATGAATTGTTTCTAAAGTTGCATCATGGTTCATGCCAATAGAACCTATGAAAGCATAAAAACTCCTGTCACTGTTATCAAGCCAAAAACAATTACATTCATTTGAGTTATGGCAACCAATAAACTTAGATAATCACCATATGCAACACAACATTTTGGCACTTGAACTTAAAACTCTTGTAGACAACTATAGATTGCTTCTAATGCAGAGCACTCTTGTCCTACCCAAGGCTGCCAATAGAAATGCCAAAGCTGCTGAATACTGCGCATCCTAGTAATGCTGTCAGTAAATGGCACATTCACACAGCCCCCAATCCTCTCTTCCCAGGCATGGTCTTCTCCAGCTGCAGCTTAATTTCCTGTGACTTGCCTAATTACTGTAATTAAGGATTAATTGCCATTAATTATTCACACATAAGCTCATCGCAAATCATGGGGTAAATGTCTTATGAAAGCTGCCATACAAGCCATGTATAAACACACTGGGATGCTTCAGGCAGGCGAATCTATCACTCAGCCCTCAAGCAAATCTCTGTGCTTCTCTTACAAAAACAGCTATAACTCTCAGAAACTCGACAGTCCTTTCAGGTAAGCATTAGGTTACAAAGCATGTTTTCCTGTGGAAGCCACAACGGTTTTATTAGTACTATAAATGCTGTTTTATCTTTCCAACTGCTATTTTTATGTTTCCATTTTTATTCTACAGTGCTCAGTTTAGGACAACCACTTGCTTCAAGGAGGAATGTTTGCAGTTGCTGCTTTCCCCATCACAGTTTGAAATAGTTCCATGTGGTTTACAACATATGACCATGCAACTGAGATCAGCATGACCAAAAAATAGGGGGGAGGGGTGTAAAAAGAAGAAGAAGAATTATTATTATTATTGATCAGCTACACAACTGGGTTGGAAACCATTTGATTTTCAAAATTCACAATTGTTCTGCTGGATGTAAATAAGCCATAGCACATATTTAATCCCTGGAAAGGTGTTCCTTTTCAGTCAGGTTACCTGCTTGACCATGAAAGTACCAATGACAAAATGAATGAAATGGCCGGGGAGCAAAATAGCCTTCTATGGATTACTTTTGTATTAGCTGGGTTTCCTGTTTTAAAGATAACATCTGGTATTTTCACAATTATAAAATACAGACATTGTTCCTTTGCCAAGCTAGAAAATAAATTGTTTCTTCCAAGAATTTTTAACAGACCCTGCGCTGATGAGGGAACTTCCAAATCTCCTAAGTCTAGAAATAATGCTCCTAATGCTTTTCTCTAGTTATGTAGGTTTTCCATGTCTCAATGACTTAAAATAGAATAATTCATTTTAGCAACAGAACAAACGATAGTATATGTTAAAAGAATGAAACTACAGCAACACTACATATTATCACTGCCCTAGGAAATTCAAATCTAAATAAGCAGAATGTTGTTCTAATTGTTATGTTAGTTCTATCTTTAGCAAATTAATGCATGAAACATTTTCATTTCAGTATGTTTGTGTGTCTTGAGTTAACATTTATGTAAATGGACCGTATGGCAGATTTCTAATGTTTCAAATGCTCCTCTAGGACAGCAACTTTTTCAAATACATCATTTAAGAGATTCCCCACCCCCATTTTCTGCAATACTTAAAATGGGGTTATATAGCAAGTAAAATAATTTACAGATTTAAAATCTTAAATTGAAAATATATTGCATGAATCACTAGAGACCATAACTATAGTCAAGCAAAATGACAATTAAGCTTACAGTCACCAACTATTCAAAATAAAAAAGTAAATATATGACCTCTTATTGTCTAATAGCTAATTGTCAACATGTATTTAAATTACAATTTCAATCAAGCTTTAAAGGAAAAAAATTCCTTGGTTCCACCAAATTTAGAAAGGCATGTAATATTTCTGCAGTGACCACAGAATATTTTTGACAATTACACAGCCACCTAATTGATGGATGGAAAGACCAGAGAGCTGAATCTACAAAATTAAAGTAGCAGCCCAGTTCCTGTATATTCAACTTCTATAACCTCTCTAGTGATGAGAAGATATACAAAGCTTGATAAAACTCATTGGAGATTCAACTCTTTCTATCCAACATAGATTTCTAAAACTGGAGTAATACAATTTCAAAATATTTTTACTGCTGAATTACATATGCAATCCAAAACAGCAGTTCGGAACTTAGTAAATATTTAATGCTGATAATAGGTCCTCCCAAATCTACTGATGTGGATTATTCGTCCCTGCAAAAGCATTAGAGTAGAAAATTATGGCTTTTAAAGATATCTAAATCTGGATTCTTGCACTTCTACTCATTAGAATTGCTGTATATCAAAGTACTAATTTTAAAATGTGGACACTAAATTAATAGTAAAATTCACAAAAATGATTTTAGTAGAAATGTAAAATTTTATTACAGTGATAATAAATTTAATTGGTTTTTATTGTTGATTTTTAAACCTACCTAAAGTTCAATGTTTTAATTTAGCTGTCAGTTTACCAACTAATTCCTATACCCCGTCCTAGAGTCAGCAGTTAGTCACACAGAGAGCTGTTAAAAATCTACTATTCCAACACACAGCTTTACCATCAATGTCATCTAATTGATACTTCCCTATTTTTGTCACCTTGCCTTGATGCCAGCTGCCAAGCTCTGCCATGTCAGTTTCCATTTATGGACTCCCAAGTCCCTTGATCTGGCTAATTAGAGTTTATGTGTTAATTGGAGTAAATACAAAGATGGGAGTCACAGGCACAAATTTCAAAGCACAGCCATAAATTGAAGAGCTGATAAGCAGGGAAAAGATGCCTTCATGGAACAAGTGTCAAGTTTATTTTATCATTGGAAGAGACCCAGAATTTCCTCACAAAGTGACACCTGTAAGTTTTTTAAAAAGACTAAATGAGAACAGTAACTAACACATTAAGAATATTGCTCTGTAGCAGCAAAACACACAATACACCCAAATTTAATTCAAGAGAGCAAATTCTTTCTTTTTTAATTCCCAGAACTGTTTCCATTCAATAAGACAGTTTCTTATTTTTACCTTATTTCACAGAAAATATATACCTTGGGCTAGTCATGTAATTCAGTAGCAAAGCACTTGCCTAGCATGTGCAAGCAAAACAAACATACACACAACACACACACACACACACACAAGAAAGAAGGGGGGAGGAAAGGAGAAAGGAAAAAAGAAAGAAAACATACGCTTTGAATTTAATTTTTACTAAGAAAATCTAAAAGAAAATTCAGTATTTAAAATAAGGAGATATTGTTTAAACGAGAAAAATAACATTATAATTAACATTGTTAATATATTAATACTTTCTGCTAAAATTTTTTATTTAAAAATAATTACCACAAATACAACAAAAGGAGTTCCTGAATACTATACAGATCAAGGATACTAGATTTCAGACACTTAATCTCAAGTGATTTAAGACTAGATAACTAGAAAGAATGCATGATTTCTTGTGATTAGAGAGTGTTTCCAACACCCTCAAAAACTGTCCTCACCAAAACATTGCTGTCACCTGGAGACACTGCTTTTCTGGTGAGGGGGATGAAATTACTTTTATCCTTTTTTTTATAATTAACATGGAAAATAACTGAAAGAACTTATAGTCTTCCTTTGCCATTTTGCTTTATTAAAAAAAATTCACATCTGATCAGTCATACTTTGTTGACAAAAAATGAGGATTAATTCATTTGTTACTCGTTACAACTACCTGATATCAGTTACTAATAAGAATAATAATAGAAGCAGCCGGGGCAATAACAGCTAGTACTAATTTTACTTAACATTTGTACAGCACTTATTGCTTACAAAGAGCTTTGACATATATTACTTTAAGTTGTGGTAACTAAGATAAGTTAGGTACATGTAAAACAGGGAACTAAGGATTTTTCACAAAAAGCATTCAAACCATTTTCAGGTTGAAAAAAATCACTTGGCCATACCAGAACAACAACTCTATCATACAAAAGCATCCATGTAATAAAAAATATTAAACATCAGTGGGTGCTTCTCAAAGGATCTTTTAAATTAATAGCTTAATATTCATGAAATGGGTATATCAATAATCCTCAAACAATCTTCCTTCCTTTTCTTTATGTCCTTTTAGTTGACAAACTATGGTGCTGTCTGAACAGTCTATAACTTCAGTTTTACATTCTAAAGATGTTCCCTAGGTCAACCTCATGTTTCTCTTTCAGGATTCTAATTTCTTTTAGTATTTTCAACTCATTTGCAACAAGTCTGAAATTAATCAACTTTTTTAATTAAACAGAATATATTTCAGAATGAATTAAACCTTTTCTATGAACCACATATTAAATATAAGAATATTTTAAGGTATTCATATACTTAAGGTATTCATGTACCTCTGATGAGGAATAGCAGCACATTCTTGAAAAAACATTCTCTGGAAAAGTTTTGATAGCAGTGTTTAAGTTTTCTCAAATAGGTAAAATACACACATAATTTCATTTAGGTTGGAGATATGGGAATAACTTGCATCTAGTGATGTTATCACTGATGAAATATATTCAAGAAAAATACTTTAAATTCCTACATTAGAATAAGTGACAATATCACATAAGAACCTCTGAGATCAACATTGCACGTTGTGTCACTAATAACTTTGTACAACTTTTAAAACAAAACTATCCTATAACTTAGTGTGGGGTTTTAGCTGAAAACAACCAAGCTAATTTCTATAAATTAATAGATATCCATGAGAAACAGTAAGAAACAAAGAAATGCATATGTGAACATCATCAGCATCCAAATGAGTTTATTGTAGGACTCTTTAAAGAACATCTGATCTTGGCTCCAGCCTGTAGTCTACCTTTCAACTTGCAAATGACAGTGTCACCAAACACTGTCCTTCCATCAATCAAGCTAGGTCATGAATATACAAAAGGCAGCAGAGAGGCTGGCTACCTCCTGCAGTTCAACTTGGCCTAATTATCTAGGCCTTTCTTTTGGTTACAGTCTGAAGGGTATACACCCAGTCAGCTGCTGGGCAGCCGGAGGCCTAATCAAGAGAGGTTATGCATACTGACCCTTATATGGACATTCAATGCAAGTTAAATGTGAGCACCAAATGTCATCTTTCTTATTCATCATTATGAAATTTCCCTCCCCTTTCGAAATACCAATCTGCTGCCATTTTCAGACACTCCTCTTACCCCCCTCCAAGCTGTCATTTCACTGTGCTTGCTGCCAGTTGAGTGAATTAGCATTCTAACTGATGTGCTGCTCTTCTCAGACAAATCCTTGAGCTGCGTTAACTAATGACTTCTCTCCAGAAAAAAGAACTGATAGTCAACCATTGATAAAAAAAAGACTGCATTTGCACAAATCACAAACAATTTGCCATAATGGTAGCAAAATCAGTAAAGATTCACTATGGTTGTTCACTTTCCCTTGTTTTTCTGGCAATTCATGATCAAGAAATAACCAATAACACTAAATGGAATAAATATTGCTAACTAGTCATCTGCAGTTGGGTATGATAATGAACTCTAAGCAAGATAATTTATTGACCATAAAGGATTGGTGGAGATGGAAAGAAAGCAAACAATGAGGGCCAATCTAACTGGTCCAGTAGACAACAAACTGTCCCAGTGCCTAACCATTCCCCACAAGTTATAGTGCTCAGAAATTGTTGTTGACAATGATGAAGTTAACAATGATGACATCAAATGCAATGAAACTAGGGCCATAACTAGGACTGTGATGTGGAATTGTAAAGAAAGGTCTTGGAAATATTAAAGAACATTATTTATAAAATTGAAATAAGATGGGAATAGAAAATTCCACTGAGATATAAAAAATAATTGGTAAAAAAAAAAACTGAGAAGCATTGAGATTTTGTAGGCTGAAATTATGTGTATCTTAATTTTGCTATATTTTTACATATGTATACAACTCCTGGATATAAACAACAAAGAGCTAATGTCATCATGGTTCAGTAAAAGAATACTGCAATTACTTCAGTTCTGCAAATCTTAGAAGTACTGAAAAGTCATATTTAGCTGAAATTGAAACCCCAAATACTTGTCTAAAACAGATGGAAGATGGGTAGAAATGGGGGAAAGAATTGTTCATGGTTAAGTATAGAATGTTTGATTATTATAGTACTCAGTTTTTTTTTGGTTTTTAAAGTCAATTTCGATTCATTAAACAAATATTGGAGAATCTCTGGGGGAAAGAAAAATGTTCATGACATTATTCTTGCCCTCAAGCTGTTTGTAATCTCACTAGAAAGGCAGACATGCACATGTAAAGAGTAAAATAACAAATATAACATGTTTGCATATATAATATGTTGTTTATATTGTAAATATGTTTGCAACAGACTCAGAAATAATATTATGTATTCTATAACTTCTTTTCAGCAGCACTGGGGATTAAACCCAGGGCCTCACTCAAGCTAGGCAAACCATCTACCACTGAACTACATTCCCAGCCCTAACTATATCTTCAAAGAAATACTATAAATGATACACAGTAAAAGTCAAGTGAGTAAAAACAAAAAATATGTTTTATGATTCGGAGGAAAGGGTTTATCCTAAAGGAAGCATACAGTATACTGGTTAAGGGAAACTATGAAACATGACCTACCTTGAAAAAATAATATGGAAAATATTATTATTATAGGAGGGAAGGAAGGAACCATAAGGCAGAAATTAATCAAGCATCTTTAAAGAAAAATAGGCCCTGTTCAACTATGACAAAGTTTCTTATATAAGAGAGGTAGAAGCAATGTATTCCCTGAGGCTCCAAACTAGATTTAGGGTCTCTTACATGCTTTGCTTCAAAATCATAATCTGCAATTCTTCAAATTGTTTAATCATACACACAGAATTGTATCTTATTTATCCATCACTGGCATCTAACACTGACCCTGACATATATTTAGTGCTCAACAAATAGTGATTAAATGAAAAAAGGATGTAAGTCCAATTTATATGAAGCTAAGAGTTCTAGGCTAAAGAGTCTGAAAGTTATCCTACAGGCAATAGGGAATAATTAAAGATTAAAGCAGCATGATATGAGCAATATCATAGGAAGTTATATTAGAAATGAAAACTTGGCAGCAGAATATCAAGAAGATTGAATCAAGATCTAGAATCAAGAGTTCTAGGGCTGGGGCTGGGGCTCAGCGGTAGTGCACTTGCATGGCATGTGTGAGGGACTGGGTTCAATTCTCAGCACTACGTGAATCCTTGGTATTTCGTGAAATAAATAAAGGACTATCAACAACTGAAAAAAAAGAGTTCTAGCTGTAGTTGGGCGTGATGGCACATGCCTATAATCCCAGCAACTTGGGAGGCCAAGGAAGGAAGAACACAAGTTCACAGCCAGCCTCAGCAACTTAGAGACCCGGTCTCAACATTTTAAAAGGGGGAGACATTATCAATTATCATATACTGAGTGCTGCTCAAAGGCCAAACTTTCTTGTAAAATACATTTCCGTACCTGCTCTCTTATATGGGTAGCCATAATGAGCCTTCAAAAAACCATCTTTACACGCAAAGATGTTCATTATTTATAATAAAGAAAATCTAAAGACAAATGAAATAACCGAGAACATGGAAATGGTTAAGAAAGTCATAAGACAGTTACTTCATATACTATTATATAGACAATAAAATTATTCGTTAAAAACTGCTAACATGGGATGTAGCTCAGTTGGTAGAGTGCTTGCCTTGCATGGACAAAGTCCTGGGTTCAATCCCAGAACCAAAACAAAAAAACCCCGCTAACATGGCTAGGATATGTTCAGTGGTTTAAAAAAAAAACTAACATAGGGGCTAGACTTGTGGCTCAGTGGGAGAATACTTGCGTGGTATGTGCAAGGCCCTGGATTTGATCCTCAGCATCACATATAAATAAATAAATTAAAGTAAGTAAGAAATCCATTGAAAATTAAAAACTATTTAAAAAAACTAACATAGAAAGGAACTGGCATATTAATACTATTGTCAAAAAAACCCATAAAATTATGTAAAAAACTGATGTCAATTATAAAACAAAAATGTGCATTGTTTAAAAATGAGGTGATTAGGAAGATTGCAAATTGATGTTACTCGGGGCTGGGGATGTGGCTCAAGCGGTAGCGCACTCGCCTGGCATGTGTGCAGCCCGGGTTCGATCCTCAGCACCACATACAAACAAAGATGTTGTGTCCGTCGGAAACTAAAAAATAAATATTAAAAAAATTCTCTCTCTCTCTCTTTAAAAAAAATATATTAAAAAAAATTGATGTTACTCTTCTAAAGGTCAATTTAACAGTAATATTATAAATTAAAGTATGTACACACTAGGATTTCCACATATCCCAGAAAAACTGTAGTGCATGGGCCAGGGAGGTATATAGGGATTTTGATCATAGCCAGAAGCACAAGTCTCCTGTTCTCTGCTATTTGAAATAAGTGTTCATATTAACTTCATGGTTGCACAGTTTTCAAATAAATGAAAATGTAAGAACCTATTTATTCATTGAAAATTTGATAGATTTGGGGGCAGGGTTTTTGCCCTTTTTTTCCTATTATAAACACATCTGCTATAAACATTCAAATATATTCTGTAGATACAAATGTGCAAGCATTTCTGTAGGATACAATACCTAAGAGTGAGTGGAACTGCTAGTTTATAGGGTATGCCAATCATAACTTAGATATTGACAAATTGCTTCCAATAGTTATATCAATTTATATTCCTATCAGCAACACATAAGAGTCTCTATTATTCCACATTCTTTTTTTTTTGGGGGGGGGGGGGAGGCGCGGGGGAGGGTAACCAGGAATTGAACAAAGGTAGGCTTAACCATTGAGCCACAGCCCTAGCCCTTTTTAAATTTTTTTTTTTTTTTTAAAGACAGGGTGAGTCTCACTAAGTCGCTGAAGGCCTTGCTAAAAATTACTGAGGCTGCCTTTGAACTTCCAGTCCTCCAGCCTCAGCCTTCCAAGCTGCTGGGATTACAGGTGTGTGCCACCGCATTCGACTAAGATTCATTTTGGGTGTTCTATCTTGGTGAATGTTTCATGTGAACTGCGAAAGAATATATATTCTGCTCTTATTGGGCCAAGTGATGTTGTCAATTAGGTCAAGTTGGTTGATAGTGCTATTCAAGTCTTTTAATCCTTACTGATGTTTGCAATAACCCAATCTTGCATTAATGACATAAACTGAGCCTAGTCTTTATATATAAATGTCTACACATGGCTGAATTCAGCTTGGCAACATTTTTTTTAAGAACTTTCCATCTAATCACCAATGAGACTAGCATATAACTTTCCTCTCTTGTATTGGCACCACTCTGTTTCAATATCAGTTACATCAGTATTACATAAATTAGTTGAAGAGTATGCTTTTGTTTGCAACACTGTGAAACTTGTATAAGATAGAAATTTTCCATTTTTTCATGTTTACAACTCAGATGCAAACTCTGCTCCTGATGCTTTCTTTGTGGCAAGTTTTTAAACTACTGTTTTAATTTATTTAATGATTATGAGATCATATATATTTTTCACCTTTTTCTTGTAATAACAATTTGTAGATTTCTACTAATATTACATTTCACCTAAAGTGTCAAATGTATTAATAAATTATCCATAATATTCTCTTTTTAATCCTATATGTTTATTTTCTTTTTTCAAATCCAGTGTTATTAATTTGTGCTGCTATTTCTTCTTCTTCTTTTTTTTTTTTAATTTGGTTTTTGTTTTGGGTGGTGTGTTACTATTAGTTTAATTGACTAATCTTTACCCAAGGTTTGTCAACTTTAGGATTTTTTGGATTTTGTACCAGGAATTGAACCTGGGTATACCTGACCCTGAATCACACCCGAGGCCTTTTTATTTTTTGAGAAAGGTTCTCACAAAGTTGCTGAGGTTGGCTTTCAACTTGAGATCCTCCTGCGGCAGGCTCCTGAGTCGCTGGAATTAGAAGCATGTACCACATGCCCAAGATTTTAGGAATTTTTATAGTACAAACTTTGACATTGTTGATGTTTCCCTTATACCTTTGTTTTCTCTTCAAAATTTGATTATTCTATTTTTATCTATTTTCTTTGGGTTTATTCAGCTGTTCTAAAATTAGATTTTAGCTAATTAACTTTAAGCCTTGTTAATTTAAAATATAAGCACTTAAGACTAAAAATAATGTTTTTATAATATAGCTCATGAAGTTTAAAATATTTAGTGTTGGGCTGGGGATGTGGCTCAAGCGGTAGCGCGCTCGCCTGGCATGCGTGCGGCCCGGGTTCAATCCTCAGCACCACATACAAACAAAGATGTTGTATCCGCCGAAAACTAAAAAATAAATATTAAAAAATTTTTAAAATAAATAAATAAATAAAATATTTAGTGTAAAATATTTAACAATTTCCTTCATAACTCTTCCTTTGATATGAAAATGATTTAGAAATATGAAGTTTCCCTGAATCATAGTATCATAGTTATTTTATTTTACTCTATATTTTTTAGTTCCATTTTGTTCATTTCTAAATGTTGACTTATTGTGGGGAGGCGTGGAATAAATGATGCTAATTCTTTCCAATTTGTTGAAGCCTGATTTATATTTAATTTTCAGGTGTTCTTTTATATTTTTTAAAAAATAATGCCTTTCTCCCCCCCGTCCCTTTTCTTTTTGTGAGACAGAGTCTTGCTAAATTGATGTCTTTGGCCTCTGAATTTGCAATCCTGGTGCCTCAGCCTCCCATCACTGGGATTACTGGCACGTGCCATCACGCCCGGCAAGAATGCATATTATGTGGTTTCTGGTGATATAGTCTCCACACGTCCACAAGATCAAGTTTGTTAGTTGTATTATTAAATTTTTCTACATATTTATAGAATTATTTTTTCTGTTTATGCTATTGTTTCCCCTCAGGGATATGGCAAAATCTCGCCCAACAATTGTGAATCTATTTCTCCTTAAGGTTCTGTAAAGTTTTGCTTTATATTTTCAAGCTATGTTATCAAGTGTATATGATTTTAAAACTGTTAAAATTTTCATACAGTGTTCTTTATCTCTAGAAATGTGTTTTGCCTTCACTTTCAACTTTTATCTGGTATGGTACAGCCATTCCCTCTCTTCTTTTTGTAGCAGGGTGTATTATCATTCCCCATCATTTTAGCCCCATCACCTTTTCTAGCCCGGCATGGTGGTACATTCCTTTAATCCCAGCAGCTGGAGAGGCTGAGACAGGAGAATCAAGAGTTCAAAAGTCAGCCTCAGCAACTGTGAGGTGCTAAGCAACTCAGTGAGACTCTGTCTCTAAATAAATACAAAACAGGGCTGGGGATGTGACTCAGTGGTCAAGTGCCCCTGAGTTCAATAATTGGTACCAAAAAAAAAAAAAAAAAGACCTTTTCCAAATCCCTTTTATCAGTGTGTCTCTTACAAATAAGTAGGTTGTCAGATTTTTGTTTTTGCTTCTTTGTTTGATAGTAACTTGTTCAGTATTCTAATAGTCTTTAATCTTTTTCTTTAATCTTTTTATTTTGGTTTGTTATATGAGACAACAGAATGCATTATAATTCATATTACACATATAGAGCCCAATTTTTCATATCTCTGGTTATACACAAAGTAGAGTCACATCCTTCATGTCTTCTTACATGTACTTAAGATGTTCCTACCCTTATGCCCCATCCTTCCCCTTTCCCCTTTTGCCCTATCTAGAGTCCATTTAATCCTCCCATCTTCACCCCCCAACCCCTGCCCCACAGCATATTATGGATCAGCACCCTTAAATC
This sequence comes from Marmota monax, assembly GCF_021218885.2. Taxonomy (NCBI): domain Eukaryota; kingdom Metazoa; phylum Chordata; class Mammalia; order Rodentia; family Sciuridae; genus Marmota; species Marmota monax. The sequence continues at coordinate 18,831,003 of NW_026692912.1, read as the reverse complement.
AGAGAAATCATCCAGCATTTGGTTTTTTGGGATTGGCTAATTTCACTTAGCATTATATTCTCCAGCTTCATCCATTTACCTGCAAATGCCTTACATCTTTTCATCCTTTAATATTCAAAAATAATTTTATATATATTTGCACTTATTTCTCGATATCATTGTGTGTGTGTGTGTGTTTTTGTCCTACTTTTGTTTCTCTAGTCTTCTTTCTTGTCTCCCTTTAGATTGATCAAATTACTATAATTTTTTCTGCTCCATCAATTCATTTTTCTTCCTTTACTAATCTGGAAGCTATACAATCTACTTCAATTTCTTAATAATTATCCTAAAAATTTCATTAATATCAATGTTTTAGAATCATTTAAATTTTTTTAAAGAAAATACACAGAAATATGCATTTCAATACATACAGACATACAGAGATAAATAACTAAAAGCAACATCTATGTAACCACTACATAGGTCAAGAAATATAATTCTGTCACCTTCCCAGAAGCATCTTTGTGCCCTATGTCAATCTCAACTCTGTCCTTACATGCCAGAACTCTGTGCAATAGAAATGCACAATAGTCCCTTATGTAGTTTCCAATTTTCTTTCGCCCACCCCCAGGCACCAGGGATTGAAACAAGGGGTGGTTTACCACATTGAGTTTCCAAGCTTTTTTTTTTTTTTTTTTTTTTTTTTAAATTTTGAGATAAGGTCTCACTAAGTTGCCAAGGTTGGCCTCAAATTTGTGATCCTCCTGTCTCTGCCTCCCCAATCACAGGGACGATAGGCATGCATGCACCACCAAGCATGGCAGTTTTCAATTTTCTTGTAGCCACATTTTGAAAAGTTTTTTTAAAGTGATGGCAATTTTAATATATTTTATTTAACCTAATGTATCTAAATGCATAAAAATTTACTGATAGGATATATTACAAGTTTTAAAATGTGTTTCCCATATCTTTGAAATCCAAATGTATTTTACACTCACAACATATCTTCATGTAGATTAGTCATACTGCAACAGGCTCACATAGCCAGTGAACACCTGGCCAGTGGCCATGGTTGCCTTTCTGAAGCTCTACTCTAGAGATAATCATCATTTGCACTTGTGTGTTAAGTAATTGAATCTGTTTGTTTATTGAGCATTCTCAGATCTCTGGGGTCTTGATATACCATTACTGTCGCTGTTTTAGAATTTTACATAAATGGAATAATACTATGTTTTCTTTTATGTCTTGTTTCTTTCATTCACCATTATGTACACGATAGTCAACTATGTTACTAAATGTAGTAACACAGTAACACTTCATTCATAGTTACTACTGTGTCACATTTCATCATTAACAAAAACCACAGTTTATCCATCATATTATTTAAGGGTATAGGAATTGTTTCCAGTTTTTAGCTACTGTTTAAAATAATTATTTAAACAATGCTGTACATGTCTTTGTTATACAAGTGAGTTCTTCAAGACTACACTTTCTAGAGGAATTGCTAGGTTGCAGGGTGTACAAACACCCCTTCAGTTTTATAAACTAGTTTCCAAGCTGTAATGATACTAGTTTATGTACCCACTAGTAAACAAAAGTTCCTGAGCTCTATATCCTCAACAAAACTTGGCATTTTAAGACTTTAATTTTTGCCAATCTGGTCTGTAAAGAATATCTCACTGCTGGGGATGGGACTGTGGCTCAGTGGTAGAGCGCTCCCCTAGCATGGGCGAGGCACTGGATTCAATCCTCAGCACCACATAAAAATAAATAAATAAAATAAAGGTGTTTTTTTTTTAAAAGAATGAATATCTCACTGTGGTTTTAATTCATATTTCCTTGGTAATCAAAAGCTTTATCTTTGTCCAGACAATAGAAGGATCTTAAAATGTTTTAATTCTGATCACAATCTCTCAACTTACATACAAGATTTTTTTTTTAAAGAGAGAATTTTTTAGTATTTATTTTATTTTATTTAGTTTTCGGCAGACACAACATCTTTATTTGTATGTGGTGCTGAGGATCAAACCCGGGCCGCACGCATGCCAGGTGAGCGCACTACCTCTTGAGCCACATCCCCAGCCCCACATACAAGATTTAAAATATCTTGATTTTTAAATCACCACAAATTAGATATATTACATGGTCAACACTTATCCACAAACTTCACAGTCAATACCCATAAATTTCCATTTCTCTCTCTCAATATTCTTGGTTCTCCAACATTCCTTCTAAGTACTCCTTTCTTTTTCTTTAGAAAGTCCTTTAGTAGAACTCTATTAGTAGCGAGCACTTTCAGTTATGTTTACTTGTTGCTTCTTTTTACTATGATTTTAAGACTAAAAAAAAAAAAAAAACCTTTGAGGTTCTGAGTGTCATTATAATATGTCTTGGTGAAGGTATCTTTTCACTTAGTATTCACTGGGCCCTCTGAACCTGAATATCAATGTATTTCATCAGTTCTGGCATATTCTAAGTTAAATAATATCTTACAGAATATCATTTCTTCCCCAATCTATATATTCTTTACTTCTGGAACTACAGATTAAATGTTTGTTGGACTTCTTATTCTATGTTCTTATTCCCTATTTCATATTCTCTACCTCCTTCCTATGCTGCATTCTGGTTAATTTCTTCTTATCTACAATCCACTTAGCTTATTCTCACCTTAAGCCCTGTCTAAGAATTTTCTTTGTTTTTCACATCTGGCTTATGAATTTTAACAGTATCTTCTTCAGTCCAATATATTCTCAATCCTTAATGTCTTTAAACATAATTGTTTACCGTATCTAATTATATAAATATCTTCAGTCTCCATGAGCCTTGTTTTGTAGTTTGCTCTTTCTGTGAACTCATAATCCATGGTGACTTTTTTACTTTACTTTTCTTATTTTTTATTTTATTGTGAACTGTTGTCCCTCAAAATTTCATCTGTATGAATTCTTTGACATCCATGTGTACAGTGCTTTCCTAGAGGCAGGAGGGACATGCATGTTACAGAGGCCTAGGTGCGCTAATATCACACTTAAAGCTAAATTTTCAGTTTGGCCTTTTTGGGGTCATACATGTAATGTGTATTCATTCCACCTGCAAATCACTAAATGTAAGCAATGATTAAAAATTGTCTGTACCTTCCCAATTCCGGGCTCAGGGTAATTCACCTCCCAGACCATTCCCCTTCAGGGCTTCTGGCTTTCTATGAAGATCTCTCATTGATCTTTTAAGTCCTTTAATATCTGTACACTCTTAAGTCACCAAGACTGGAAGACCCCATCCCGCCAATCCAACAACTAACAGCTCTTACAGAATCACTCTCTGTCCTTCTTTCTAGACCCCATCTGTTTCCTTAATTCACTACCAGCTCAGTCATATTTTGAAAATGAAGTTCTTTACTAGCCAGCATTTTCAAGGTTCAAAACCAAGTGAGGTCTCTCAAACTATAATCTACTTTTCAAATGTAAATGCATAATCTTAGACTGAAATTTAATAAAATCAATGCAATATTTCTAGTTTAGTTTACTTTGTAAAATGGGTATAATAACAACACTTACCTCATAGGGCACTTGTAAAAATTAAATGAGCAAATTCATACAAAGTGCTTGGCATGGTGCCTGGAACACAGGAAGCATGTAAAAACTACTGGCCATCATCATCATTATTATTATTATCATGGCTGATTTGAGCCCAATATTGTAACCTATTAAATTTTGTTTTTAGCCTTGATCTTACTATTGAACCACTGTTTTCTCCAGCAACATATATCCTAAAAATTTATTACCCATGCCTTCTGTTTTTCTATCCAAATAACTGATTTGGAAAAAACTATTTCAGGTAGAACCAAGGACATATCTAGGTCTGAAAAGTCCTAGAAACATCAATCTAGTAAGACAACTTATCACTAACATGATTGTTAAAGTATACTTCTTGAGCTTATTTTGAAATTCTTTCATGTTGATATTTTTGTCAAATGATCATTGAGAAATATTATAAAAAGATCCCTGTAATGGATGTCACAGGATTTTAGATTTGCCAGTATAATTGCTTTGTAATTACATATATGTTGTATAACTTTCACTTACCAAAAATAACCATAAAAACCATTTCATGTCTTTGTACATGACTTTGGGATGGGGGGTAGGCGTAAAGCAAGTAAGACAAAAGATTTAGTGGCGTAATCAAGAAGTCACCAAAGTGAGTTTCAAGATAACACGGAAATCACTGAAGTTTACCTTTTGATACTGTCAAGCAAGTATTTTCCAAGAAAAATAATTATTGACATTTCTAAAATTTTCTGAAGCACCAATGTTATGCTACATTAAAACAAACTTTTTGAACAAAACATGGCCCTCTTAGCTAGAAACAAAATAGAGAAGCTGAAAATACATCTGTAATCCTCTCTGGACACATCAAGATGCTTTGGACCATAGCCTTTCTCTGATAGAAGAGTCATAATACTGCTTCTTCACTTACCTCTTGACATCTATTCAGAGAGACACCTCTGCTCACCTATCTTAACCTGCTCTACAATGTTAACTCTCTTTCCACTAGAACACAAACTCTATAAGGACAGCAAATATGTTCTAAGTGCACAGAATAGAAATTAACATATAATAAGTACTCAATAAATGATTACTGAATGAATGAATTTAACTGGTAGTTAAGGATAATGCCATATTTTAAAATAAGCCCCACCCCCAAAGAACAATTACAGATATTAAATTGTGACTAAGACAAATGTACAGTGCATGATAAAACTGACAGAAAAGACAACAAGGAATATTATGTACCCAAGTATATATGATGACACAGAACTACATTTGCTAACATGGAAAGAGACCCATGATATATTATTCAATAAAAAAAGGCCAGTTATATAACATCGTATCTAACTCATTTTTTAAAAATATAGGGAAGTATTTAGCATAATTTAGAAAAGTGGTTATCTCTTAGTAGTGAGAATTTATGTAAAATGTGGGGTTTTTTTAATACTTTTCAGTGTTATTTGAATAAACATAACCAGAAAAGACTATTTTGAAATCAGAAAAAAAAGGGGGGGGGGGCGGTAAAGCTCTTTCCTTTGGTGGGGATAGGTAGGCAAGGAAAACAAAAATAAACAACATATGACACACTTTATACCACACAATCCCCAAGTCTTTAACTACATGACCCTCAGATGTATTCTCACATCAGAGACTGACAGGTTAATGACAACTTCACACATCTTTCTCTAAGTAAAACTAGATAATCTTTATCTCTTCTAATCCTTAACACTTTTACAGTAGATCTGACTTAATGAGTTTAGTATTCCAGACAGGTGACACTATCCCCCCCATTTATAAGGTGCTTTGGGATCTTTTGAAAAGGGAAATGTTATGCAAAAAAAAAAAAAAAATCAGATCAGTTCTTGCTTATTACAAAAAGTCCCTCAGGGGCTATAGGAATGGAGTCCATGCTCATTTAGAGAGGTTAGATACATCCAGATTACCATTAAAACATAGTAATAATAATTTTTATAAATCATACTAAACAGGAATTATTATGGAAAGCAGCTTATATTTTCATCTATCTAATGAAGCATTGCAGTTAAGCCTACAATCTATAATTTAGAACAAATACAGTTATAAAGATACTGTAGAAATTCCCTAAGAAACACAATTATTTTCTCTTGGATTACTGAATTTCTTTTCACAAAGATACATGGTTTAGGCAGAATGTAAAAGCACATTCAGATATAAGTAACGGTCCCTGACTCACCAGGAAGCAAGACCTCTTCTTAGAAAAGAGACTAAAATTGGTTTCCTGGAGACATCTGGCCTTATGAAAAAAATCACTTTCCCTAAAATAATGAAATCATCCAATTCTAAGGAGTTCTCTATCATGAAGAGGCTCCAGGGATACCAGTTCTGCATTCAAATCCTGATATAGCCACTGTTTTGTCATATAAATTAATGAGTATGCAAAAAGTGCACAGAACACTCCCAGGTACAATAAATGCTGGTATTATTGTTATGCACTTGCAAATGGTGAAAATGAAAGACAAAAACCTACTATGAATACAGGGAAATCACTTAATTTCTCCAAGATTCAATTTGCCTTTTTCTAAACAAGAAGTTTATATCATACCTCACCTAGTTGTGTCCTCTATAATGGAGGAAGTGTCAAGCAGCCAGGCAGTACGCTCTGAAAAATGACTCCCAAAAAACTTCTCAAAAAAGGCTGTGTTCTCCTGATGCTAGTCCCTCAATATACTGTCAGGTTTTAACACAAAACCAAAGACTTACAAGTCAAATAAGCTTAAGAAACACTGCATATTCTATTACAAACTCATGGGGAATCTCAAAGCATATTATATTTTTAAAGGCTCCGAGAAATTTGGCAAAACTTATTTAGCCTACCATTTCTCAAACTCGCTTTTGACCCAGAACAATTTAGTGTTTGTTTTGCTTTTCTACTAGCTATGTCATTTCACTTCTCCAAAACTCAATTTTCTCATCTATGAAAAGGATAATGACAACTACCTGATAAAACTATTCAAAAGGGAAAAGAGAATGAAAAGCACCAAACATAAGTACAATGTTCAGGTTAAAGAAATGCTGAAATCCCTTCCTCAAATCCTCAGTCCCACCCATGTTAAGCCCTGCAGCAGGCATGCACTTCATTATCTTACATAGGTCGCAAAGAAACAGATACAGCCCCTACCTTCATTGTACCTTGGAGTGAGCAAACAATTTTTTTTTTCCAATCTGTGATAAGTCTGACAAGGAAGAAGTCCAATAATAAACAGGGAAGACCTACATTAGCAAAAGTTAAGAAAGTCTCTTCAAAAAGGTGACATTTAAACTGGGATGTGAAAGATGAAAGATAAACTAACCACTCTGCCTTATCTTACCACCTCTGTGACCCTGGCTTATCTTCAACAATCATTTGGTCTCTACTACTCTCCATTACCCCCAGTGGGCTATATGACCTCTGCTTATAAACACAGCATTAGGTCTCTCAATGGGCAGAATAGGAAGCCACACAACCTCATTTGACTTAGTACCTCTCTACCTATTCCTTTTATATTTGCCACCATTATAGATATTTCAAAGAATAGCCAGCCTTTCAAAGGTAGGGTTCTCAGAAGTAGAATATGCACTTACTTTCTAGAAATATCAGTTTTAAATGGAATTTTCCATTCTTCAAATGCAGTAATTACAGTGTAGTGATTTTTTTAAAAGTCATATTACTTATGATATTTCTTTTATATCTTGAAAAATCACTTGTTATTGTTCAGATATGATCTCCTTGTAGCAATATGCTAGCATATATGTATATGATATACAAATGCACAGATGAACAATAAATGGGAAGCTTTACAATTGTGGGTTAAATAATATCACCAGTGAATGAAGGTATAATGGGTAGACTGTGCTTTTTCTCAGAGGGCTTAACAAATGTTCTTTTAATGCCTATAATTTAATATTTTTCTGCCCATGGACTAATAACTTTTTGAAGTAATTTGTGCATGTCTCTTTAAGTGAGAATGTTTCTATGGCAAAATAAGGGCAGCTCCAACTAACTCTACTATTTTTAAAGTAATATACTTCTTGTGTTCATAATTTAAAAGTGCATATTAGTTTCCTAAAGAAAAGATTTAGGGAGGTATCCATTAATTTACACAAAACGTAACTACATACATTTTTAGTTGGAAACATTAAAATATTATGCAGAATGATACCCAAATTCCTAAGTGATTGAAAATACCATTTATTATTTTACTATAAACATTTATAGCTGTGTAATAAACATATTTACATAAGGCTAGTGACTTCATATGTAAAATTGTGTTCTACCATGCATACTGTAAAAAGGAGTACTTTTAATGGAACAGCAATAAAGACAATATCACTTCTTGAGATCATTTTTTAAGAAGTGTTTTCAAAATATGAATAAAGGGGGAAATCTTAAAATATGTGATAATGGGGATCAGGGAGGTAAAAAGGTAATAAATGTTTTTAATTAAAATTTTTGGAGAGGGCGGGATTAATAGCTCAGTGGTAGAGTACTTGCCTAGCAACTGTGAAGCACTCAGCACCACATAAAAATAACATAAAGGTATTGTGTCCACCTACAACTAAAAAGTATAACTTAACAAAAAAAAAACTTTGGAGAAATGATCAGGAGGACCAAGGAGAAAGAAATCTAGCAGAATCTCTGAAACATCTCTTATTTTCCTTCTGATACCTGAAATCCCCTGAAATTAAAATGCTGCTCTGAAGAATCTGAATAGACTTTCACTGTGTCACACATGTTTAATATCATCAATTTTTGAATAAAGGTGAAGCTAAGGAAGCTCGGTGTATCTTCATAATTTAAAACTATAAACAACTTTCAAGAAATTTAACTGTATACTTTTAAAAATCATGGAACATACTGAACAAAAATTACAATGGAATTGGGCAGGCATACCAACCAAAAGCATTTCCAGATGGCTAAGAATTCATTGAAACAAGAATTACAGAAGTATATTCAAAGCAATATTCTGTCTTTGATAATTTAGAGGCAGCCATGATAACCACTATTTGTACATGACAGTCATATGAAATAATAAACCTTGCTAGCTATAAACATTACCAAATTCTGACACTATTGATTTATTATGTCTAACAGTGACATCAAACCAAACAACTGACAGAAACAATGTTACAGCTTTAAGAGCAGTTTGTCAACGATTAATACTGCCAAACGGGGTTTAGCTTTATGCTGGGACCGCTTGTCTAGCAGTTGTCAATCCAAGCAAAAATTACTACTGCCACACGTCTGCTAACACAGGCCCGAGGCGCCGCTCCGTTAGCCCTCATTACCCCGATCACTGCAAATACAGATGCAAGGCCAGTCCCTATTTAATATGCATGTTAATTATGCAAATTATTAATTGGGCTGGTGCTTGAGGACTTGTGTTTATGCCCAGATTAGAGTCAATAACTGTATCACACAGCATTTTAAGCCTGACCTGTGACAGAAATAAAAGCTGTGCACAAAGCAACATTTTTCTCATACTCTTCTAATTCAGAACACTAGCTCCATACAGAGTATTTCACAGTATTTCAAAAAGAGGTCCCAGTTGGGACACAGAAACCACAGAATACATCTTTTATTAGTAAATTTATTTGTTAATATTTGCACCTGATATTGTTCATAATTATTTATAACATTCATTAAATTACCAAGTCCATTGTTTCCACAGCAAAAATACTGAATGCACTATGCATTAAAATATATTTTTATAGTTACTTTTTTTCCAGTAAGACTGTGGTTTGGTCCTATTTATATTACATGTCCATAAAAACTGTATGACATGATATTATGTTGTAAATTTTTTTTTTACTTAAAAAAAATCATATAGATTTAAACCTCCAAAGATAGAGAGCAAAGCTATAAGGTTTTTCCAATTAAAATTTACAGCAGACAATGTTGTAAATTTTATACAGTTGTAATGCTTGCTGCAGTTGTACTGAAATGGGAACTATTGATCAGTATGATTTCCCAGGATACATGAAGGGGGAACAAGGTATTGCACAAACAGAAACAAAACTTTCATTTGTAAAGATTTCTATTAGACTTTACTGCCCTCATTTGGTTCTAGATGCATCTATCTAAACAGAGGGGAAAATGACATTCTCCCCGAAGAATTACAAGGAAAACCAAACCAAAACCAAATCAAAATAACAACAGCAAAGAAAATAACCACACACATTTAATTAAAAGTAACACTGTGCCCTAGTAACAGCACAGTTTTTATATTCTGTCAAGATGATATTCATAATTTGATAAAAGAGTATTTATCCTCTTGAAGGAATTTTTTTAAAAAGAAAAAAAAATTACCTTTAAAAAAAAAGTTAATCAAGATCAATTAGAATAACCCTAGTAAACCATATATCAACAGAAAGCACTAATACTAATTTATAATAGTATAAATATTAAAAGAAATTTATATGAATGTTCAAGTGCCTTATAAATTTTGTAAATATAGTTATTAGATTTATAATGTTTAAACTATTGGCATAAGGAAACTGAAAAACTAGGTCACTGCAAAAACATGTAAATAAAGATATCACAGACTCCATGAAATCAGCTATACCACTTTCTTGGACTGATTCTCAATTAAAATCAAACTAAAATTATGATCTTATCATGCCTGGTTTTGTTGCAAGATCTTCCTGATGACATCTCTAACTTTTCCTGATATATAAGTAATCTAGCATGAATCAACTATAAATTAATTAACCACTGAGTTGTTGGTGGTTGATTAACTAAGTGAATCAACTTCTGAAAGACAGAATTCATGTAAAGCGCACTTCATGAAGATAAGCCAGAAAGACAAAACTAAACTGACTTATTTGACTTACTCATCCCTGCTGATACAATCTAGCTTACTGATAATGAAAATACGTAGTATTTACAAAACACTCACTTTTTCTCAGGCTCTTTTCATAATATCCTGATAAATATTATCTACATTTTTAATAATCAGAAAACCTAATCTCAAAAAATTCAGTGACTAGTCAAAGCCATAACTGTAATAAATAGCAAAACTGGGAATTTGGAACCCAGGGCAATGTGGCACCAAAATACAAGTTCCTTTAGCCCATGCTACTTTTCACATGTACTGAATGACAATGATTCTAATGCTTACAAGTCTTAAGTACAAATTAACATGGCTATGAAAATAGGGGCAGAAGGCAATAACATTTTAGTCTTTTTGGAAAATATGACATTATTGAATTACCTGGCTATTTGAATGATATGCATCAAGCTCAATTCATTCACTAAAATTATAAAGATATATTTAGATCACTAAGGAGAAATGTTAATTTCTACAACTAGTGGAATTTTTAACTAACAATTTTGCAAATACCAAAAGATAACTATTTGGAAAGCAAGGGCTATCCAATTGCTGAAACTATCAATATTAAAAATAAATTCATACAATTAAATGGCAGGCATATTTTGTTATAATTATCATGGTGCTCACCAGGGGTTCCTATTATAGTGCCATATTGCATGTGAGTGTGGATAAGAGTGTGTTGGGACGGGGTGGGGGGTTGTATGTCTATAATAATAAATGAATGTTCTTTCCTTAAATAAATACATATTTTTCATGTAGTACCCATTTTATTAACTAATACTGAGCATTATAGTATCTATTCTAAAATAGGGCTTATGTTAAAAACTTATTTGGGTATGATTTTAACACCAATTTTGGGGGGAAAGGGCCTGGGGATTGAATCCAGGGGCATGTTACCACAGAACTACATTCCCAGCCATTTTGTTTATATATATATATATATATTTTTTTTTAGTTGTAGCTGGACACAATATCTTTATTTTATTTATTTTTTTATGTAGTACTGAGTATCTAACCCAGTGCCTTGAACATACTAGGCCAGAGCTCTACCGCTGAGCTACAACACTAGCCCCCTATTTTTTATTTTGATACAGGGTCTCACTAAGTTGCTGGGGCTTGTCTCAAACTTGTGATCCTCCTGCCTCAGCTTCCCAAATCACTAGTATTACAGGCATGGACAACAATGCTTCGCTTAATACTAATTTTTTAAATTCTGATAATTTATAAATAATTCAAAAAGGTGATCAATGAGAAGCATTCATTTGTAACTTAAAAAAAAAAAAGTCAAAAAAGAAAATATGGCCAGGCATGATGGTGAAGTGGCTCAGGAGGCTGAGACAGGACATCACAAGTTCAAAGCCAGCCTCAGCAAAAGCGAGGCATTAAGCAATTCAGTAAGATGTTGTCTCTAAATAAAATACAAAATAGGGCTGGGGATGTGGCTTAGGGATTGAGTGTCCCTGAGTTCAATCCTCAGTACCCCCTCCCCCAAAAAAAGAAAATAGGTACACATAAACTCAAATGACCTCAACTTGTAATAGGATACTTAACCTTAAAAGGTGATTATAATCTTTCAACTTCAACCTGACTCTGAAATTCCTATTATTAAACCATCTACTTGAATAAATTTGAAGACAGCTTTCCCTTTCTTTCTCCACCTAAAGTTATGCAAAAGTGTGCACTGTTATGGAGTCATCTGTGGCATTCAGGTTTGGGTGTATTTCAGAGTATTCTGAATAAGTATAGTTTTCTAGCAGGTGACTGGCATAATTCTTCTTGTAAAAGTTATTGCAATATGTGGGGTTTACACTTATTTTTGGACATTGTCTTTTTGGCAACACATCCTACAAAAAGAAAGCAATGGAGTAACAGTGTATACTTGGGGAAACTATGTTTAGAACTAGGACCACATTTTGAGTTAAACAGTGAAACCTTAATTTATCAACATTATTTAAGAAGGAGTTAATTTTGCACTTAAAGTAATTCTAAATTTAAGCCAGGGAATGCAATTTAAATGCTGAGATTTGAGAAATGATAACTGAAGCATACTATCAACATGGCCAAGGATGTGACTTTGGGTGGGCCAATAAATCACATACTGTACACATACATAGTGACTCCACAGGAAAGTTCTACAAACTGAGAAAAAAAAATATTGACACTTAAAAACAAGCATATCTTAATAAAATGTTGACCAAAAATACTAAAAACAATCTCCTTTCCTTATAGTAAGCAAGAGTGATTAAGTATGCACCAAAGGCCTACTAGGAATTTTATGCTGACAATCAAAGTTCATTACTATTTGCATTTACAAGTTCCTAAGTGCAATCCAATCATGTAGTCACTATCAACGATTGTGTTTTAAAGTGGAAGAAATTTTTGAGAGAAATAATTGGAAAGGGAATATTTTTATAAAGTTACACCTGTGAACTTACATTTTCTGGGGAAAAAAAAGATTTTTGTTTCATTTCAATTCTAACATGTTTCATAAGATAAAAACAAGTGATACGGCTGGGGCTGTAGCCCAATGGCTGAGCAATTGCCTGGCATATGTGAGGAACTGGGTTTGATGCTTAGCATCACACAAAAATATAAAAATAAAACAAAGGCATGCTGTCCATCTACAATACAAAAAAAAAAAATCATGTGATAAACTGATTCAAAACAACACTCATTTCAATGCTTCCACAGACTGCTCGTTAGCCAACAGTTTATTCAAAGAGTAAAACAAGCTCTCCTTGATGTGCAGTGGTACTAATAAGAGTACACAGGCAGTATTTAGAAACTGGAGTCTCACTGCACTCTACAGTGCTTATTCCAAATCTGGCCAATGGTTCTGAAAGCCAAATTGCCCATCTTTAGTAATGATCAGTTAACATGGAGAATGTTATAATTTAGATAACCTCCCACATTAACAGCTTGAATTAAAACAGGTAGTAAAAGGCAACATTCTATTATAAAACAGAAATAAGAAATAGACAATGGATGAATCTAATAATGGGAAAAGATAACAAAGACCTAGGATTCTAGCATCTGGCACTAAATGAACTTTTTTGTAAACTGAATGGCAGTTTCCAAAACTGCTCCAAGCATCATTCCTTTGCCAAGGCAGTAAACAGCTTTTATCAGCAATAATGATGGCATAATCCCAGCTACAAAGGAAAGTAACATATGGCAGCAGCCCTCCAAATACCATCCCGACAAAGTAGGGGGCATTTTTATTACAGCGTCCACTTGCAGAAAATCTGTCAGACATCTTTCCCTTTTCTTCTTCTCTTTTTATTTATTTGTTTTTAAACAGGTTATCGTCTTCTCTAAACTGAATATTACATTTGGGAATTTAAAACTAATAAATCCTTTTTCTTAAATCCACTCACAGACATACACAAAGAAACCGTTCCATCTAATGATGGCTAATAAAATGAGGTAGAGCTGCCTATTTTAAAAATAAATTTTTTTAAAAAAAATTGAAATCTCAAAACTTAGAAACAAATGTTTCTTAAATAAGAGCTTATATCAGCACCTAGCATATATTGTCTTATACAAAGTGACAGTCCAAGAAATTGATTTTATAGAATAATAAGAGTTCTCATTAGGTGAAAAAAAAAATGCAGACACAAAATATTACTTGATAAAGAATGTGCTACAGAAAACTAAAAAAAAAAATCTATAAATGATCTTAATCTGTGTATTAAAATGCCCAACTTCATAGCTCTGATCAAAATAATCACAGTGAAGTAATTTTTAGGTCAACATACTGTTTATCAATAAAATTGTAAAAGAGAAATACTTCTATAAAATATCTTCTAATGGCCTGTGAAGTGGATTAATGAATCATAAATTCTACCTTGGTTTTCAATGATGAACTTTCTATTATCATTGACAAGTCAATGGTCATCTTTTTTTATACAGGCTGATCTGATCTTTCTTAATACCGTGCATCCAATCTGAGAATGACAAAGATGTAATTTGGATTTAGATTCTAAACATTACAATGAACAGATCTGGAAAATTAGTTCACTAATTAACACAGCAATTATTATGTCCTGCATATTTAACATCTTATTATACATTTAGTCAAAGGAAAACCTTTGTTTACTTCAGGCAAATTTATTGCCTGATGGAGGAATCAATGAAAAAGTTAAAAGAATGTTAATATTTTTGACATCTCTAACCATAAATATTTTTTCAGGCTGAAAAATGTATCTAATAGCTCCACTCACTGATGTGCACTACAGTTTACCACAGTGTCTATATTTCTGTTGTCAGTTTTACAGTATCTCCCTTCATTAAACCTATCAAGTTTTCCTTTTGATCATGCAACCAAGGCCAGAAGACAGATATCTTCCTGGAACAGAGCAGTCTGCCAAGTCTTTCACAAGACCAGCTTAACCTCCCTATTGATTTTTTCAACACTGCAGCCATTCATTGTTTGTGACATTTGGCTGTCGGCTCTTTAACACCCTTCAACCAAATCAATTTCATATTTTTGTCAATGTTCTGCAAGAGGATGAGTAAAAATAGGAAGAGACTTAGCATGATTTAAAATGTTGATTTTCTCAAACAGTTTTATCTTTAGTTTTTATAAGGCTTATAAACTTAATTCATGTGCTTATTTATACTTCTGCAAAAAAAAAAATAACAAGGGAAAAGCTTTGCAAACTGTAATTTTTTAATATAGTACTGATCTTATTCTTACTGTATCTTTACAAAATGTCTAATTTTCTTAAATGTAAAATAATACTTATACCAATTATATCCTACCTTACCTAAAGACTATTAGATGAAATAATAATGTTTTCCATGAGTTTGAACATTTAAATAATATGTAAGAAACACTGCAAAAGGTAATATATACAACATCATCATTACTGTTTTCAAAAGGCAAAGCATGTCAAAAAATAAAAGCACAATTCAGCACTTTGCTCAGCCTTAAGTCTGAACTTCCAGTGCACCTAGATACTAAATGCCATGGTCTGCCTCCAGGCTGCCAATGCAAAAAACCCTTTTGACATCAGAACAACATGTAAAAATCAAAGACACATATGTTCCAAATCATGCCAAACCTCCCATCGTTCATCAAATTCTGAAGACTCTCATGGAAATAAGTAGATGAGAACAAAACTTAAAGGAACTAGATGTTTTCATTTCCCTTTTGTTAGCAAAATTTAAAACGACAATTTTATTTTAATTTCTACTAGGTTGCCTCCTTTTAATGTTACTCATCAAAGGAAATACAGACTGAGATCTTGAATCACTGCTAGCAATTAATCTAAATATGAATTTAAGGATTTTTTAAAAAATGAGTTAATAACTCACTGTAACGTCTGATGGTTTTCTTTGGAACCATTATATATTATCACACAATGCATATAATATGTAAGTCTTCAAAATATATTACTAATGTACATATAGTTTTGGGCATATTAATAAATGTTCCAAAAATGCCCATAGTCACACTGTAAACAAAAATCAAGAAATTGAAAAAACAATGTTAAATGAAAGCATTTATCTCTTACATGTAAGTCATTAAAAACAAGTAGTTAATAAATTAACAATTCAAGTACTTCTATGCAAGTCTTTAGGGAATATGTATATAAATATTGAGGGTGTTGCCAAAATACAAATAATTTTATCTTGTCAAATAAACCCAAGACACCATCAGTTGTAAGATTCATCGTGATTTTATACACTACTGTGATGAAAGAAAAAATTCTGCCAATTAAACTACGACATGACATCCATTCTAAGAGGAATCCTCTTTCAGAAATGCTAAGATGGTGGGCATCTTTGAATCAATGAAACATGGTAATGATGAACTATAATATTATACTACTGGTTCTATATGTGAGCCATTTTTAATTGTGCACATTAAATATTGTGACACTAGCACTTTTCAAGTCACTTTAGAACAATAATGTGACCTTCTTCTGCCTAACAAAGTGACTCACATTTTCTTTTTAGTCCTTATAGATACGCTGCAACACCAAGTACAGCGCAATGAATAAAGTACAGACGAGGAGATCATATCATATCTACTCAACTTCCAAACAAATCATTCTGGAAAATTCAGCAACTAAGAATCTATGGAACATACTCCACAGCAACACTTATAGAAGAAACCCTTTAAAATTAAAGGATTTATACTTGAATTCAAGGATCTGCCACTTACTCATTAGCTATGTGATCCTGGGCAAACTGACTAACACCCTGATCATCAATTTTTTCACTGATAAACAGAAATTTCACATGCCCCCCAGAGGTACATGAGAATTAAATGACACAAAGTATGTCAAAATTCTTAATAGAATACTCAGCACTTTGTATGTGTTCAGTGAATGTTTCTCTCTTCTGGATAGCATACTACTGTACAACTTGCATTAAAATCATATAAAAGCTCATGAATATTTGACTCCAGATCAATCTTATAAACATATGTAGGATGATGTTGATGATAGCTCCTTGGAAATCATTATACATTATCACAGAATGTATATGGTACTGAGTTACATATGAATAGATCCACAAAATTAAGTTCCATAAGGGCAGGTATTCTGTTTCTGTTTTATTCCTGCTGAACCTCTAGCATCTAGAACAAAGCCTAATAAATATGAGGAACTCAGTAAACATTTTTTAATGAATTGCATTTTAAAAACTCTTCATTTCTGATTTTATACCAAAATTTAACTTGACAGTGACTCGATGAGGAAAATATAATAAAATAACATTTTTCTTCCACTTCCTCCATTCCTAGTATTGTTGACTATAACATTAACTTATAGCAACTACCCAACAGTCACATTCTAATTAATTCAACAAGTACTTATTGGGAGCATCTACCATACAAATAAGCCCACTGTTAGATACTGAGGGGGAAAACTTAACTAGTGGAATATAAGACGACAGTTATTTTCCTAATAAGGAAAAATTATGACATGCATGAAACTAGGTGTGATTAAGTTTCAAAATGAACCATAATGGGGCTGGGTCTCAGTGGTAGTGCACTTGCCTGGCATGTGTGAGGCACTGGGTTCGATTCTCAGCACCACATATAAATAAATAAAATAAAGGTCTATCAACAACATTATATATATATATTATATATATATATATATATATAAAATAAATGAACTACAATGTTTTACTCCAAAAGAACTAAAAATTAGATAATTAAGTATAAGACAAAAAACAAAAACAACACACACAGAAAGAAAGAAATATGAAAAACTGCTGGAATCAGGAGACTATACCATGAATGATTTGGGGTGAAAGCTATCATTGTGAGACAGTTTGGGATATCTGAATTGCTCTACCATGTATGATATCCACACTAGAGAGTATTAGCTCTCCAAAGCAAAGGTAAAACTATTTCATCAAAGGTAAATTATGTCGGATAAAAGAGTACCAATGAACTGGACATGAACCATCTGTACATTAGGCTAGCACCTGATCAATTCAATATATTTACTGAGATGCTTTGTGCCAGGCCCTGTGCAAGGCATCTGAGTATACAAAGAAAATAGGAAACACACCTATCACAAAAAAGCTATTAGGGGAGATAGAACTTAATTTAGATTGCAGTGATCTATTTGTGCCTTTGCAATTACAACCACTCTACAGTTAAATTCATAGGTTAAAAGATGGGACAAGATAGTCTACTAGAGTAAATCTAGTCCCTAGACCATATTTTGTCCATGTGAACAAATGACAAAGTGGGAAAAAAGCTGCTGTAAAACAGTAGGATCTTTGTGGGAAAGTTGAGAAATACAGAAAAACATGAAAAATATATATATAAAGAATCCTAATTCCTGGGGCTGGAGTTGTGGCTCAGTAGTAGAGTACTTGCCTGGCATGTGTGAGGCACTGGTTTCAATTTTCAGAACCACATATAAATAAATAAATAAATAAATAGTCGATGGATCTACTGACAACTAAAAAATATTTTTAAAAAAAAAATCCTAATTCCTGTATTAAAAACTAACCATTATAATATAAATATTTGTTCTTTATTCTTCCAGTATTTTTTCCTAAATGAAAGTTCTTAAGGGGGGAAAAACTACATTATACCACTATTTTAAAAATTGCTTTAATATATTGAACATTTCCAAACCATTGGGTATTCTTTTTTTTTTTT